>NC_143013.1:63643020-63668020 GCF_055824585.1 Amblyomma mixtum | reverse complement strand
AATGAAGAAGGTTAATGGGACTTGATAAGTGTAGGTACTTGCTGAGTACGGTCTCTGATGCGTTAAGGCGCGAATATAGTCCGACGTAACGCGCGCGCGCGCGCGCGCTCGCACACGCTGCGTTACGTTGCCGAAAACAACTCCTCCTATAGTCCGACGCACTGCAGCGCCGACGTAACCGGCGGCTGCCAGCGCGCCCCGACGAGCCCGGCGCAGATTTGGCTTCTGCTCCATTCGCGCGCCGGCGCCGCCGACCGCGTCGACCCACAATGCATCGCGCAGACAAAGATGGCGGATGTCTTTGCGGGCAGCATGAGTGTCGCCAGCGGCTCAAACGTCGAACTTGCGTCGGATAGCGTGGTGGAGAGGTTCATTGAAGCGATAAAACAGCACCCCTGTGTGTATGATACCAAGCGACTCGATTTCAGGGACCTACCGCGCAAAGAAAACGCGTGGGAAGAGATACGGCAATGCAGTGGTCTCTCCACAGGTGAGGTGTTTAGCGACTGCTGCGTTCGGCTTCATTTGTACGTTTGTCGGCCGAAGCATCCCAATCCCACTTGCTGGTTGCGCCGTAATGTTTGACCTATTTTTTTGTCCCTTGTTCCTGTTTGTAGTTGCAGAGTGCCACAAGTTGTGGAAAAAGCTGCGAGATCGCTTTACCCGTGAACTCAAAGCAATCGAGCTCGCAACAAGGAGCGGCAGCGCCTACGTTGCGAGGCAGACGTGGGAGTTTGCCGATGCGATGAACTTTTACAAGAATTGTGGTCGTCCAAGAAAGTGAGTTGTTTTCTCTCTGTTTTGGAATGCCTGTTTTCGCGGCTCGAGGTTCGTGGAGTTACGAGCATGAAATGTGCTGGTTGTACTGCATGAATTGTGTGCTACGTTCACGCACATGTTGTTCACTGAGCCTCCTTCGTTAATTTATGCTTTTTTACTGTGACTTTCACCGTCTTTGTGGGAGCATTTAGTACCTTTTTTTGCTTTTTGTTTTGTTGCATGTAACTGCCTATGAACTATTGCGCTGTATTACGTTTAACAGCATAGCTTCAGGGGAAGACCCTGGAGAAGCGTGTGGACAATTGCTGGTCTTTTCGGAACGTTTCGCAGCTTTTATGCGGCTCAGAAATGAGAGGACTCAATCCGTAATAAAATCAGATAAAATTTTGGCCAGCTTTGAAAAGCTAGAGTAATACCAAAGATGCTATGAAATGAACTTGCCGGACGGTCAGACATCTGTTGCGAAAATTGTGAATCCTCGAGCTTCGGATTCTGCTTCGGTGTTGTGTGTTTTTGCATGTTTGGTTTCATGGGTTTGGCTCAGCTGCATTCTTGGAACTCGCGTAAACTTTGTTTTGGGCTAACGTGGCATGCGCATTGGTTTTTCGTTGCTTGGTTGTTCGGCCTGTGTCTTTGCTGTTTGTGCTGAGGGTGGGTCGAGGGTTGCATAGGGTCTGTGGGCAGCCTCCTGCCTAGGACATGGGTCGGGGAGGTGGCTCCTGCTTCTGGAAGGTAGAGGCGTTGCTCATCGTAGTTTGAGGACAACACTTTGTGACACTAATACTAACGGGGACAATTGGAGCAGTTGGTTTAGTATTTTGCTTACTGGAACAGCCCTACTCACCGGCACGAATACGAAGGCAAGACAAACACATGGGTCCTGAATTTCAACTGAATTTCAAACATCAGTTGAAGTCAAAGCTCATATGTTTGTCTTACTTTCGTCTTCCCTGTGTGTAATGCTGTTCCACTCGACAAGACACTGGCGCTCTTTTTGCAGTAAAATAAAAAAGTGAAACGACAAGACTGAACTAACTGGAGTGAAAACTGTTTTTTCAGGACTACCTGCAACGTGGGCTCAGGTGCCCTGCCAAGAGGTGATAACAGCGCCTCAACAGCAGAAGTAATCTTTAACGCAATTCAAGGTAATTCGTCAGCACCGTCGCCCATCGCCAATATTGATGAAGACCTGGAGCCCTTGGCATCAAGTCCTGGTCAACCTGCCATTCAGGAAGACATCACATTGAGCGAGCCACCCTCAAAACGGCCAAGGAAAGGAAGGGGTTGTGACACTTTCGAGCAGCAGCTCCTTTCACAGCTGGGCAAGCACAGCACAGAAAATGAGGCTTTTGGGCAGTCCATTGCTATGAGCCTTGACAGGATGCCAGCGAGAATTTCCTCTCGCTTGAAAGTGAAAATAATGGAACTCATAGCAGATGTTGACCAGTGTGGTGCTTAATTTTAACATATACCATTTGAAGCGTAGGTAACAGCAAAGATATCTGCGCTTTGTTTCTTTAGATAACCTTAAGTGCATTTGAGTTCATTTTTTTGCATTTCCTCTCATGCAGCGCAGTTTTTTGATATCATTGTGTTCATGTTCCTATTGTTTTAGTCAGCTGCATAGCTGTGATATATTTGTTATTAGACTGTTGAACTGTTTCATTGTACTTATTGGAAGTTTCAATGTGGTTAGTAGTCTCCTGCCTCTTTCACCACTTTATTTTTTGCAATGCAAGCTGTCTGTGATGTGATGGTAACTTGAAAGCATTTTTTTCAGTGCAAAATTAGGTAGGATGTAGGAAAGGGACACACGCAGCAGAAATGCCGTGTCCTGTGTTTGTCCTGGGTGTGTCTCTTTCCTACACCCTCTCTAATTTTTCACTGAAAAAATGTTTTCGAATCACTGAGACCAAATAGCATGTCTTTATACTCTTGCAAGTGATCTCATGCTTCGAGACTTATACTGATTGGAAACAAGAAGAAAAAGAGGGCCACTGCTGAACTTCCACCATATATTTATTCACATGGCATGTTGATTTATATATCAAACATCTTCCGCAACATAATCAATCCTACATGCCTTGATGTGTTCAAATGAAACGTTAAACACGAAAACAGTTCAATAATAAGGTGTATAAAACAAGCACACAACTTTATTTGGTATGCGTGTACAAAAAGCAGCAACACAAATGTTACAAGAACCGTTGCAACACACGTGTGGCATGTCATTAGTGCAATCCATGTACAACTACTGAACTGAATGATCACGAGATTGCTAAATAAAGTTTCACATTTTGAGCTGGCGTGTGACTTTTGCTTGTTTTACATGGAAAAGAACGCAGTTTACAGACAGAGAGGCAACAACTTCGTGCTGTGCATTAGCATCGCCTGACTACCGTCAGTTGCCATGGCAAGGAACCCCTTGGGGACATGAAGTACTCTGCAATGGAGTCTCGAATTCTCATGGCATCTGAAGCTGAGCGGCTGCCATTGCGAGTACCCTGATGGTTTATGTGTGCTATGGTCTGCCTCCAGCCGCCTTCTTGGACTCTGTCACCACTGACCCTGTCACCATAATCATTAGGGCAATAGGCATTGTCCGACAGCAGAAAATTGTGCAGGCACACCGCCGCACTAACCATGTCCGTTAACAACTCCACATCACCACTAACGGTTCCTAGGAAGCAGCGCCAACGTGAAACCAAAATTCCAAATGCGTTCTCAACGCAACGACGTGCCCTTGACAGCCTATAGTTGAACACCCGTTTTGTGTCATTAAGTTGCCTGCCGGGGTAAGGGCGCATTAAGTAAGGCTGCAGGGGAAATGCTGCATCTCCCACGATGCACAGTGGCCACCCGTTATGCCCCGAAGGCAAGTTAAGTGTGTTCTCCTCAAAGCTCTTTCTGATGGGGCTTTCTCGAAAGAAAGAGCCATCAGAGAGTCGGCCCTTGGCACCAATATCAACCAGTGTGAAGCGGTAATTTGCGTCTGCGACCGCCAGCATCAGTAACGAGTAAAAACCCTTGTAGTTATAATACTCCGAACCACTCTCATCAGGGCACGTAATAGCGAAGTGTTTGCCATCTATGCACCCTACACAATTGGGAAAGTTCCATTTGGTGTCGAACCCCTCTCTGATGAGCTGCCATTCTTCTGAGGTCGGCTGTCGCAGCACAATTGGGGAAAGGCAGTCCCAAATGGCAGGCAGAGTCTCTTTCAGAATGCCGGAGACCGTGCTTACATGCATGCGATAGCTCATAGCAATGTCGATCATAGAGCCGCCGGTTGCCAGAAACCTGGGACGGGTACAAACATAAAAATTGAATTATAATGCAACAGTGCTGTTCGTTCCCAGAAACAGAATTGGGACTCGGGTAGCACGCACGTAAAGTGTCACTCAGTTGAAAAGGAGTTTTAATATACGATTAAGCTGGAGGGGGTGACGACGCAGCTGTCTTCAGCTATGTTCAAGCGTTCAGTCATTTGTGACGTGCTGTTTTTTCACGGAAAAGAATGAAATGCGCGGTATGCAGGTGGAAAGAAAATGTGCGTTTGGAAAGACCAGCGCGAGAAGTGGTCAGACGACACAGCATTGTTTTCCCTGCTATTTCACTGCATAAAAACAAGAGAGATCAAAAGAATAAAAATTTTCTAAACCTTATCAGGAGGTTATGTGCTTACTTTCATCTCGAGATCTAGGAAATACTATTCACAGCGATAAACACACGATAACCTCGTAGGTAGAGCATGATGACAGATAAAAACAAGTGGATCTCGGTAAATAGACTATTGAACACAACTAAAAGCCAAAATATTTACCGCAACGTGACTGCCAGCCTTTCTCCTGGGCTGATCGGGTTCTTGTGGTTAGGCGGATGGAGGATGCGGTCATGGACAAGGCTCAGGAGTTTATCAAACGAGGCCTTGGTCATCCTGCGCGGGAGGTCGTTGTACATAACGGCTTTCAAGCATGCACTAAGCATGTTCAAAGCAACACCAAATCCCATTTCGACAGGTTACATACAGTACAGCCATATTTTTAAAATGGGCCAAACAGCATTACATAGTGTGAAAGCATTCGGCCCTAAAGCATAAAACAGGGCTCCATTTTCCTTCGTGCATTTTTATAGAAATAAAAAGCTGCTCACATACTTCACAGCGAGCTAAAATCTACTCAAGAATAAAACGCACCCTTTGTGCGGTATGGTTACCTGAAGTACTTGAGATGGTACTCTGGGTCCTTCTGCCGCAGTTCTTGAACAAGCTGGTGGTACTCGTCTGTGCTTTTCCGCTCAGAGAAAATCTCTCGCACATACATCGAGCGCCTGCGCTTTCGCCGCAGGCGGCGTACTAATAACGCGAGAGCAAGTTTCTGTCGTGCAGATAACATCCTAGCCATGGTTAGTAGTAGCCGCGATGCCGTGGATGGAGCGAAACGGATGAGCCGCCGAAGAAAAATGCGCGAACGGAATGCAGACGGCCCGCGGGTCGGAAATTGGCGCGCGGGTCTGCGATCGTTCTGCGCATGCTCCGAAGAGTGCCGCCGACGGCGCGCAGCGCCGAAGTATAGAGGGGTTCGCATTTTGTCTGGCGTAGCGAAACCAGCGTAGCGTGGCTGACCGCGAGCGACGCTTGCCCGCGCGCCGACCACGTCGGACTATAAACGCGCCTTTAAAGTTGATTCTGAAGATGGCGCTATAGAGATCAACCTTAGCTATGAACCAATTAGCCCATACCAAAGTACTTCCTGACGCGTTCCACTTGTTTCGACAACAGTGAAGTCTCAGCCCATCATACACCTGCGTAACAGAGACGCCCCTGCAGACGTTTTTGGTCGTTATCAACGGGAGTGTGGTGACCATGGCGTGCTTTGACGCAGGGCGAGGAGACCGCGGGCGTACTGCTGAGCTTCTTCCGCGAGTTCGAGCTGGGCGGCCCTCGGAGCCAGAATGCCGGCTACGTGGTGCACGTGGTGTTGGTGCGCGTGCTGTGCGCAGTGTTCGTGCCCACCGCGCTGTGCTACCACGCGGCCCACTTTGTGGTCGTGGTGCTGAGCGAGCGCGTGTCGGGCACCAAGCACCAGCAGCTCATGACGGGCATCGGCGGCACCCTCTTCTGGCTGGGCCACCTCCTCTTCGACGGCTGCCGCGGAGTGCTGCACGCGTTCGCCTTCACCGCTGCCACAGCTTCCTTCCGCCCCTTCCTCAGCTGGATCTTCATCCGTGAGCCGCAACTTAGTTTTCACAGCGAGAGCTGTTATTTGCACGTTAGGCGAAATCGCGTTGTCGTCGTCGTCGTCCGCGCCCTCCTCATCTTTCTCCTCTCCTTCCTGCTCTCTCTCTCTTACGCCCTTTTCGCTCACTGGGCTTCTAGTGCAGGACACCCGCCTTATATGGATGTATACGCGAACATGCATGGCTGCGGTTGATGTACACGTGCCCTGCATCTAGCATCACACATCTTGACTATTAGTGTACACTATTACTCCAAATCTAAACATGTCATTCAGTTAACTTTAACCCTTTCCACTAACTCGAGTGCAGCGGCATAAACACTAAAGGTACTAGGAGACCCCAACCCGGAGTTAAGAAACGACCGTACTGGCACCAACATTCCGCGCTAACCAATCTATTCCACATTACTACATGACTAAACGTCCGGCAATTTTTTTTGCTTGTACTTTTATTAGCTTCTATGCACTGTCGTGAAGAGCCTTTACAAGCTTCGTTTTCGCTCTTTCTTCGTTTTAGATGCCATATTTGTCGTCTTCGTGTTGTATACTTTCGTGGCCATCAGTTTGGCCTACTTGTTCTCATTTTGGTTCGACAACGCATCCAACGCCTTCTACACGATAGCCACCATGTACCTCGTCGGAGGTGAGTTATTCTTGTCCAAGTACCATCTAGAAACGCCACTGAGACATCCACGTCCACAAAAAAGCGTCGCATTTTCCAAAAGTTCATAACAAAAACACTGTAGTCGGTGGTTTATGTGAGACTGTGCATGCCAGAATAGTGTCCAAGCCATTTGGTTTAACGGCATGTTATGTAACGGTCCAATCGGATAGAAATCATTGAAGTTTCTTGGATTAGGGTCGAGTCCAGTCGAAAAGAACAGAATATTCTTTGTCGTCGCAACAATTTTTTGTAGTATTTTTGGCCATTAACTTTTTTTGGAGTGATGCCATTTTTTTCTATAGTAAGGTGCTTTCCGTTGTACAGAACTACAGAAACGTACTACAGGAAAATACTATAATGCTATATCAAAATATCCCGCTATGACAGAACAAAAATCATTTTGTCGTACTTTGGGCACGATTCTGTCATTGTTTTAAAATGAGAATGAACTGAATTTAAGAGTACGCAGTCGCACAAATCAGGTGGTGATGATGACATTTTTCAATGGCGAAAGGGCAGCTTTGGCCGAAGAGCGCACAGTAGAAGGTATTTTTCTATAACGTGAGGTGGAGACCAAATACCTGTTTCCAAGCATTTTACCTGTTTCCAAGCACAGAGTCTGCAGTCATTTTGCTGCGCTGGTCCGCGCTTCAGCGCATTACACACTATCACGTAGTGGACCGAGTCTATCCTTTTTTAGTTTTTTATGACTAGGCTTCAAGGTAATACCAGACGCGCCCTTTTGAGGTTTTTTTTTTCTTCCTCCACATCTTTACGAAATTGGCATAGGCGGTGGCGCCAGCTTTCTCCCTATAGGTAATGTCGAAAACTTCTATGACCACGTCGATTGCCCAGGAGTACTGGGTTCCCTGTTTTCCACTGCCACGGACCTGTACCTGTTCTCGCCGAGCGCGCAGGCCGGGATTCGGGGCCTCATAACGCTGCCTGTTCGCTGGGTGCCCACCTACCTCGTCACCAGAGGCATCGTGAGTGTGCATGTTCTGCAATGAGCGATGATTTCTCGCCGTTTTGCTTCTTGTTCGTCGCAATCCATGGCGAAATCAGTAGTGCGCATCTAAGCGAAGAAAAACGCGGGCGAAAAGTGTTATAACTGGCACAGAGAGGCAATAATCACAACGATTGCGCGTATCATGACTGTCATCATCATCATCAGCCTGACTACATCCATTGCAGGAGAAAGGCCTCTCCCATGTCTCTCCAATTAACCCTGTCCTTTACCAGTTGCGGCCACTCTATTCCCGCAGACTTCTGAATCTCATCCGCCCACCTAACTTTCTGTAGCCCCATGATACGCTTGCCCTCTCTTGGAATCTACTCCATTACTCTTAAGGACCAGTGGTTACTTTGCATTTACATTACATGACCTGCCCAAGCCCATTCCTTCACGCGGCCCAAGCCGCGTTTGTTCCCTCACCCACTCACGTATATCTGCTGCCCGAAGAGGATACTGCATGGCAAGGTAGGCTTGGGTCCTCAGAAACATATGGACGAGCTGGCTTTGGCTGTGGGGTGTCATATATGCCGGAAAGGCTTTGGCCCCGAAGGGCATGTTTACGGGCAGACTTTTGCTCTGAAGGTCACGTGGACAGGGCAGCGTGGTCCCTGAATCACATGTGGCCAGGGCAGGCGTGATCCATGACGGACATGTGGACAGGGCTACGGGCCCTGAAGAACATGTGGTCAGGGCAACTTGGTTCCCAAATGACCTGTAGATAGTCACTCCCTTGGCGCACGCATGTGGTCGAGATGATGTGTGTCTATCTTTGCTTGGAGGCCAAGAATCTGACTTTCTCTTTCATTCAAATTTCTTGGTGCTGATTTAAAATCGATTGAATATTTATTCAGAAAACTGCCACGGTCCTATGCCAACGAGTTAACTACTTGCAGTATAATGAGCGCTTTACAAGTTTAGTGAGGTGCCGGTCTGGTTTTGCGCACGAAATAGCATTCATAAGTTAATTGGTTTCAAATTGGATAGCTTCAGGTTGACCAGACGAGTCATTGCGTCAGTTTTTAGCTGCTAACCTAAACATGTGAATATTTCGAAATTTGTTATCTGTCTAACAACTTTGTGATCGACTGCAAGAGGTGTGGTTCTCGATCTGTTGAGGAATCACTTGTATGGAGAGCTACTGATGCATAGCAATATTTGAAGCCTTGGCCATCAGTAACAAAAAGGGCATGTAAGTGCTCCAGTGTAGCAACAATAGGATCGTTAGAAAAGAAAAACAAACAAGATTTCACTGATTACTTGGTTGTTTTTGTATTTTTCTCTTTTCTTTCTTGCGTTGTTTGCACGTGCGAAGAGGAAGAACGGAAGAAACTTTTTCTATGTGATCTGAATGAGACCGGTCACGGATAAAGACGAGAAACAGCGAGCTACTATCAATTTCTCTATTACAGCACTTTGTCTGATGTCATTCTCCATGTAGTCTTTTTGGCCAGCATCGCAAGCGGTGACTCCTGCCTCCCCGGCATATTGTCAAGGGGTTGGGGGAATGCCATTTATTTATTTATTTATTTATTTATTTATTTATTTATTTATTTATTTATTTATGAATACTGCGATCTTGTACATAAGACATAGCAGGTGGGAAAAATGTGTTAAGATACAAAAATACAGACGCATACGAACAAACCAGAATTGCACATAGAAAATGAGCAAAATATACCGCGGCAAGGTCATCAACAACAATCATCTAAAGTGCTCTTCAAACAAATGCAATGATCTCTGCCTGACAACATCATCTGTGAGGTTATTCCGGAAAACAAGAATATTTAAAACAATTAACTCGAGAATTTAATAGCGATTTCTAGTTTGGTGCCCCGAGGAATAAGCAAGGATATTAGAGGCGTCAGCTTTGAAATTATTATTAATTAACTGAAAGAAAAATTTTAAGCGACATATGTGATTTATGCAAACAAGGGAAGGGGAATGAGGGGCTCGTTATAAATATGACAGAAGCCAACAGCCACAGAAACCAAGGGGCACACGGGATTTTTTTAAAATTTATTTATTTAATTTGTGGTGTTGATAAATTTAGAATATTACTGAATATGTTATCGCTTAATGCTAATTGATTAGAAAAGCAGAAGAAAAAACAACCACATGCCGCCGGTGGGATCCGAACCCACGATCTCCGGAGATCGTGGGTTCGGATCCCACCGGCGGCATGTGGTTGTTTTTTCTTCTGCTTTTCTAATCAATTAGCATTAAGAGGTCGTGGGTTCGGATCCCACCGGCGGCATGTGGTTGTGTTTTCTTCTGCTTTTCTAATCAATTAGCATTAAGCGATAACATATTCAGTAATATTCTAAATTTATCAACACCACAAATTAAATAAATTAATTAAAAAAATCCCCTGTGCCCCTTGGTTTCTGTGGCTGTTGGCTTCTGTCATATGTGATTTCTGTTAGGAATAGAGGGTAAGGCGTTTTTTTTTGAAGAAATCACTGACTGATGCTCGCCCGTAAGTGTTATATATAAACCTTACTGCTTTTTGGATAATAAAAAGTTATTTCCTCCCTCCGCTTGGACTTTACAAAACTAGGCGATGGATCCGCTCGAATCATGCAGCATTGACTACAGCCGCTTTAGCAGCCCTGCAGACTGCTCTCATACCACCGTCGTTCTGTCAAAGTCATAGCATAGCATTAAAGTCATAGCATTAGAAGCCTTATCGGAAAGATATGCCGTTTCAAGATAAATTCGCTGATTGGCTGGAGGGAAGTTACAACACCAGACCGGAACATTCCCATTGGCTCTTTAGCTCGAGGAAGTGGCGTCACCAAGCCGGTGAATTCCCATTGGCTATAATGAAGGGACGTCACTAGACGGGAGCATTCCCATTGAATAGAAACAAGTAACGTAGCCAGTGCGGAGGTGACGTCACTTCCGGTGAAGGCATCTACAGCTGCTAATTAGGTCTTCATGTGACTTTTTTAATGTATGTGTGCGGATAGATAGTTGTAGCTAGTCAGCGATGCTCGTCATATGAAACCAGTTTATTGTGCTCTTCTGCTTCTTTCCTGCGGCACGTACAGTCTTTGTCAAAAGTTTAGAGCCCAGGGGGTTTGCTTCTAAGCCTTGTAGTGGGAATCCTGAAGCATTCGAGGCAGCCCTACCCATTGGAGGAGGCAGGACCAGAAATCTTCTTACCTTCAGCAGATTTGGAGCGCTGGAGGTGCATTACGAACCACACAGTGTGGCTCAGAAGCAAACCCCCTGGGCTCCAAACTTTTGACAAAGGCTGTACCTTTCATTGCTTTGCAGACCAAGCTCATCCTTTCAGGAAGGAGAACCTCATCTGCTTAGAAGACGGCCTCTCGCTGAAGCAGTACTGCCGAGAAGACTTCGTGCGCTTCACGCAGAGGCTGGAGGAATGCTGCCCGCCGCTCAAGAACGCTCGTGCGTATTTTGCTGGCGTGCGTCATTCGTGGACGCTGTCTAATGTTACATTTTCCCTGGTGTCAGAGCTTTAGTTGTGGCCAAACACCAACAAATATACCGAAACAGCGCTTGGTCCATAACCATCCTAAGTTATACTTATTGGCGTGAGTTCAACGAGGCAGGTTGCCATAATTTATATAGCCGCAATGTTGCTGTTCCTCTTGCATTCGGTTCTTTCCTATTCGTTTCAGACCAGTTAGTCGAGTTCAGCTGTACTCAGTTCAGTCAAATCATTTGATTCCGATCTTGTAGGTCAACTGATTTGTTCAGTTGGAGATGAAGAGTCAGGTGTCAAAAGTCCTCACAATATGGCTAATGTAGCTTCCTGTAGATTCTGTACAGCTGAACGCAACCCTACCCACTGAGCCGGATTGTTCTATAACCTCGCGGTGCGAATAAATTATTAACACTGATCCCTGCAGATTCCGTCGACCAGCTACAGCCCTTCGGCGTGGGCCTGAATACGGGCTTTTACGAAATGTTTTCCCTGATGCTCGAGGGCGGATTCTGCTTTGTCTTGGTCAGCTTCCTCGATTCCGAGCTGTTGCAGCGCCTCTGGTCGCGTTTTGGGACCAGCGAACCCACCGCCCCAAGCAAACCGTTCCCGGACTCTTCGGATGACGAAGGCGTCATGAAAGAGAGGCAGCAGGTAGAGAACATCTACAACAAGCGCGACTTCGAACAACACGGGCTGCTCGTGAGACGTTTGAGCAAGACGCACGGCTTCTTTCGACCCCGCCTCGCGATCGACAACATCAGCTTCTCAGTGCCAAACCGCGAGTGTCTCGGCTTCGTTGGCGTCCTGGGAACCGGCAAGTCCACCCTGCTCGGCGTTCTCGGCGGCGAGCTGTTCCCGACGTCCGGGGACGCCTACATGGGTCCCATGTCCCTCACCCTCCACTACCGACAGTGGCTACGCAACGTCGGCTATGTTCCGTTTGCCGGGGGTCTCCTGGAGGCGCTAACGGGCCGAGAGATGATCTGCCTGCTTGCCGTGCTTCGCGGAGTCCAGGACGTGCCACGGATCACGAGGTCTCTTCTGCGCATCGTTGACCTCGCCGAACCGGATGCGGCCATCGGGTCGTACGCCGTGGGCGCCAGGATTCAGCTGTCCCTGGCCCTGGCGCTGATGGCCTTCCCCAGGCTATACCTGCTGGACCTTCCGGACTTGGACACGCAGACGCACTCGGTGGTACGACGGGTGCTGGAATCCCTTCGGCAGTTCAGCACCGTGGTATTGGCGTGCGAGCATCTTCACCACTACGAGAGCGCCTGCGACCGGATCGCCATCATTGCGGCCGGTCGCATCGAATGCATTGGCTCGGTGAAGGAACTCAGTGACAGGTACTGCCGCGGCACCACGATCACCGTGTACACGTTCCCCGACCGCAAGTCTGACCTGCAGCACCAGCGTCTTATCGTACTGGACATGGTGGACCACTTCCCGACGTGCACGCTGGTGCGATGCTACGAGGGCCTGCTGGAATTTCGAATTTTTGAGCCACTGGCCAGCCTGTGCGAGACGTTCGACCGCCTACTATTCCTCAAGCGGAAGCACAAGTTTCACTTTTTTTACCTCAGTGACACCACACTGGACCAGATATTTGCCAGCCTCGGCCGCAAGCATGTTGGTCTTAAAGGCAGCGACTGAGACGACTGCTTAGCATGGCGGCCGGAATAATGGTTATCATCCCTATACATAATCGCAATGGGGGTGTTTACGAAACAGTGAAGATAGGACGATGTTTGGAAGTTTATATTTATTCATTTTCCAGATGAGCATTGGAGTTCTTTAATTAACGGCGTGCGCAATCTCCCTGTGGGTGGTCGCGCTATGTATGTATGTACGTATATATGTCTATTAACGTGGCGTCCTTTACTGAATCCCTTAAGCGTCGAAGTTGAGGAGTGCAAAGAAGAACTCTTAATTTTTTATTGAACAGCTGATCGGCTTTCGCAAAGACTACACCTATTCGCACAGTAAATTTGTTCGCTTAGACGACGCTGACAAACTGGCGTTTTGTCCTTGATCGGGTTTACAATTAGTGATGCGCCGTTTGTCAAGTCAAGTTGTTTGTTGTCAAGTTCTGTTAACACGTCTCTTGCCAGATGCCCTGCAGGTTTGAGCAAATGTGTGTAAACGGGGCGAGGGTTGCATTATCTCATGGCAGAACACAAAAGACAAAGTGAGACATGAGGCACGGTGATGCCCATACTCCTACAACCGAACGCAGCACACACCCTCAGTCGCCACAAGCGCGATGCAATGCGCGAGCGTGGCAGTGTGAAGAGCATTTCGTGGACCCAATGCGGCCCAGTGCGTTCACAGCGCGGTCCAGTGCAGTTTCAGTGCACTGACGTTCGATTTCAGCGGTAATAAATGTGTGCCAGTGCGGCCCGGTGTCAGCCATCGCAGTGCCAGCGAAATCAAGTGTTGTCCAGTGCCACCTCAGAATCGCCAACGTGACCCAGCGAACTCTCAATGCAGCCGGAGCTCTCCTTAGTGCATCCCAGTCAAAGCCAGCGAGCTGTTATGCCCCTTAAAAGTCATTGCGCAAAACATTCGGTGGAAGCACCTGCCATCGCAGGGTCATCGCTTAACCGCTGCACCACTGCGCCCGGAGTGGTATGAGGACTCCCAGGGATCTATGAATGTAGAGAATCGCCAATTTATCTCGTATGTGCTTAAGCCATGAACGCTGTCGCGGAGCTAAGTCTGATTTTACCGATCTTTGTCTGAAGCTCACTTGACGTCGAATACTAAGCCTCGAACCGAAACCGAAGCGAAACCGAAGTCGAAGTGCATCTAGTTTTCATTTCCCTAACCATGTTAAATCGTTCGCCAAATATTTCCCTGTCTTTCAGTTTAGGGCTTTCCCTTTCCTGTCTCTCTCTAGATCGAGAGAGACATAACCACGAAGCTCAGTATCCTAATACTTAACACGCCAGTAATTAAAGAACTGCTGTAATTGGCAGCTCTCTGCCCAGCCTATCGCGCGACGTTTCAATCTCAGAAACACGTCTTCGAAGCCAGACATGGGCACGTCTGCCAGCATGGGAACCACCCGCTGAGTAACTGCTGCATCGCCTCGTCAAAGTAGTAGTAAGGCAAAGTATGCGGTTAGCCGGGCGACTGATGCCTTCTGCCACTAACGAATGCTGGAGCCCGTGCTCAAATGCGATAATCTGACGTACAGGTGGCTTGTTTCAGGCCAGCTGGTTGGCTAGTGTCGAAGGTTATACAACAGCGAAGAATAGATGCCGTTGCTTTGAGCGCAACTATGGCAAGCTTTAGACACTTACTTAACGCACTGAAACCAGCGTTCTTGCTTCTCTTCTGACGTGGCGTTACTAGGGAATAAATTTTGTAACAGCGAATGTTTATTTTCATTTTGTTATGGTAGCTGTCCTCAGCGTTTGTGTCAGACACAAAGTAGTCATGCCTTGGTCACGCCAAGCTAGATGAAGCATGCGATGGCTGTAAAGGTACTGATATACTCATTTATGTAACATTAATATATCTGCATAAATAACCCTTAATTTCATTGTGTGCTCTAGATACTCCGGTGAGCTGTGAAGTGCGCTGTAGAAATCATGTACGCACTGTTTCAGGCCAGCGTACACGCGCAGTACGACCTATGGCGCGCACATATTTGTAAATAGTAAGCGATTTAAATGTTTGCTTCCCATTTCTGAAAATGTATAGTTGTCGCATGTACCTCGGCATTTTTTCCAGTCGAATTGCCCAAGGCAGCAGCTACGTCACCTCAGGGAGGAGCTTCGTGCCGAGCTCCGCGGTCTTGCATGCGTAATGAGAGTTTGGACTGAAATTTTAGACATGCATATATCAGAACCCAGACGCGTTACTAAAATTGTACAAAACAGAATAGTCCTTGAATGCCACTGCGTCGATGTTATCAATATAAACATGCACGCTAACTGCAATAAATGAAAATTTGATTAATGAATTTCATTTGATCAATTTCTTCAATGTTTGCGTCTGCCTGAGCACACAAGGCATCTAAAATAATGACTTTTGTGTACTGCTTTTGGTGTTTTTTTAAAGATCAATAAGACCTAATTTTGAACAGCGTGTACATTGCGTTCTCCTTTTCGATATAGAAAATGGTTATAAATGCGCAGTATGTATTCCCGCAAGATGTCCAAAACATATTCCCTCAAAAGTGTGAAATTTAGTGATTAATTCTCATTTTTTAAATGCGAAAGCATATCTTGCCTTGTGGATGGCATAACTACGAGGTGTGTACTCGATAAAACGACGATGTTAAGTAAAGTAATCAAAAAATTAAAGAGTAATTAATGAAACAGAACAGGTAATAATTAATGCAATGAAATTATAACAGGTAATTAATCTCAAAAATTTTTAACGAGCGCACGAGAATGAAACAAGCGCGAAAGAAGACACACACCACAAGTGCCCGGCTACGGCGCTTTGTGGTGTGTGTCTTCTTTCTGTCCTTGTTTCATTCTCGTGCGCTCGTTAAAATTTTTGAGATGTGCAACCAACTAGCCCGCCAGTTCGTCCTGAGGTAATTAATGATTGATAAAAATAGTGACAGTAAAAATAGTTGGTGATAGTAACAGTTACGAAAAACACTTGCTGTGGACTTGCCCGGCTACAGCTTCCGTGAGACGACGCTTCCTAAGAAAGGTTGGCCTGCGATGGGACGTTGCAGACGACTATCGCATGCGGACTCAAGATAATCGCTTTATCGCGAACTTTTGCCGCTTTTTATGCGAGGCTTGTTTACGCTCCTTTTTATAACTTTCTCTCCCTTTTTCATTATGCTTAATGGCAAACAGCTCGAATAAAAAAAACAGTTAATGGTAGTAATAATAGTGATAGTGACTTCATCAACCAGTCACGTGATGGGACCCAACTAGCCACGAGATAGGAACGTGTCTAAAGCAGTTGTCTACGAGTTGATGACATCACAAAACTAAAAAAAGGCACAAAAAATGCCTACACAATAAGTTCCGTCCTTCCTTGTTAGTTCGTTTTTGGATGCCGACATGTGCGGTACTCGAAATACGTTCGCATTTCCCCTTAAAATTTTTTACCTGTTCATCGTGCACAATCCTGCCTCGTTACTCTGCAACCATTATATCAGCAGCAAATGATAATAAAACGCCTATGTTATAATAAGGCGAAAGCCTTTAATGCCTCATGCTGTCGTTAGCAATCCGTGTCGGCAGCCGTGTCGCCAGCCGTGTCGACAGATGTGTCCCCGTTTTGACGGGTGTCCACCGAGATATGTGAGACAGTTACTGCGTAATTTCCTTTCCTCAAATACAATTTTCAGTTTCTTCATCACGGCCCCTCTTTCTTCTTTCACTGCCACTTCCTCCCTTCCTGTACGGTGCGGTTAAGGCGTCCACCGAGATGACTGAGAATTACAGCGCCATTTCCTTTCCTCAAAAAGCGTTGCGTTCAGAGGGTAAGGCATCGCGCCGAACGGATGGTGGCGTTCTGTGGACTCCCTGGCATCGTGTTCCTGGCAGCGCTACAACACGCTGTCGCGTTCCACTCCTAAAGGCGAAGCTTAAGCGCTATTAATTAGCAGTAAATTAGTGCTGAGTGATTGATCAGTAATTAGTCATTTAGTAATTTGTCATTACTTCGTCATCAATTATGTGTGATGTCATCCAGTGGTGACGTCACCAGTGTCACATAGGCAAAGTGATGCGGAAAACGCTTTCGCCTCTACGCACTTTAGACAGTCAAAGTGCCCCCTGAATTTAAAAAAAATGACGACATTTGCAGAGATCAGCGGCGCTGTACATCTGCGGTACACATGCTGCGAGGGCAACAGCTCCTCCTTGTTTTATTGTCATTCTTGCAGACAGACGCAGCAATCGTCTTGTGAACCTTCCTGCGCGGCACTCGCATATTCTCAGAGCTGCGCACAGTGCGATCCGCAAAAAAATTGGCAGCGGCTTAGCTCGGCTATGCCAGGATATGCAGCGAAAGCGATCGCAACGACGAGGCAAGTGGTGTGACGTCATGTCAGACAACGGCGGCGGCTCCGCGGCGATGGATGGATGGATGGATGGAAGAAACTTTATTGTCAATAAATTGGTGTTCTTGACCCTTACGGGTCACTGGGCGCCGTGGTCGATCCTTGGTCCAGGATGCCGCACTTAACTGCTGCCATCGTGGCTCGGCGCACTAGGAATCGTTGCGCTTCCTCGTCCTCGCTGGCCAGCAAGTGCTCCCACTGCATCACACTCGGGTTTATTCTTGGCTCTAAGTCTGCCTTAGGGCAGGTCCATGTGATATGTTCTAGTGTAGGTTTACCCTGACACCACGGACATTCGTCTGCATATTGTGTAGGGAAAATCTTGTGTAGTTTGTGAAGGTGTGGGTAGGTACCGGTTTGTAGTCTGCGCCAGTCTACCGCCTCCTCTTTGGTGAGCCTTTTGTGTGGGGCTGGGTAGCGTTTCCGCTGATCCCTGTAATGATCGAGTATATCTGAGTACGTGGGGGTAACTGGGTCAAAGGTGCCTGTGGTGCAAAGTGCTGAGTCTGCTCGGTTGACGTATCCTCGAGCTAACTCGTCTGCTGCCACGTTGCCCCTCATCCCCTCATGTCCCGGAACCCACACTATACTATGTTTAGTGTTTTTGTGTCTTCTCGTCGTGTGTAGAATATGATTGGCGATGCTGTCGATCCTGCCTCTTGTGTAGTTTCTACATGCTTGTTTGGAGTCCGTCACTATAGTGAGGTTGTGTCCTGTTGCGTTGCCGTGCGATATTGCGAGAGCAATGGCGGCTTCTTCAGCTGCTTCTATGTTTGGGTTGTTGATCGTTGCGCTGGTTATTTCTTGCCCTCCTTCGTCTGTTACAACGGCGATTGTTTTGCGTTGGTATCGGTACTTTGCTGCGTCCGTGTAGACTACGTTGGGATTGTCGCTGAGTTCCCTTGTGAGTGCTCGGACTCTGGCTTGTCGTCTTTCATGATGTAAATTCGGATCCATGTGTCGAGGTATTGGTCTTACCCGGATGTTGTTTCTGTCTTCATTATTAATCTGTTCCTTGTCTCTTGTGTACCTAGAGGTAGCCGTAATTTCTCCAGTAGGTGTCTTTCCGTTCTGGTTTGAGTGAGTCTGTCTAATTGCGCACTACGTTGCGCTTCTCGTAGTTCGTCGAAGGTGTTTGATACTCCCAGGGCCATTAGTTTTTCGGTTGGTGTGGTCATTGGAAGTTTGAGCGCCGTTATGTACGCTTTGCGTAGTATGCTGTCGATTTGTAGAGTCTCTTGCTTGTTTAGTTCGTGGTAGGGGAGGCTGTACGTAACTCCATCTGGGGGTACCAAAAACTCAATGCCAAAGGTAAAAGCATAGCAGAAAGCACAGAAAAATACTGCATGGAGCTAGCTAACGACCCCAAAACTACGACGAGGATAGGAAACAGCGCCTGCAAAGACACCACGCCTGACCTAGCCTTCTCAAAAAACAACGAGAATATCCAATGGGAAAATACAATGGAAACCTTAGGGAGCGACCACTTCATCCTTAACTTAGAAATAGCCGCAGGAGAAATGAAGACATGCCTAGGGACTGCCAAAATCACAGACTGGGAAGCCTTCAGAAACCACAGCGACGAAATAATAAAACCGATAACCAATATAGAAGAGTGGTGCACGGAGCTTATGAAGGTCAGACAAAAATACACGAAGATGATCGTTCGCACGGAACAACACCCAGACGTAGACAGCCACCTTCTTCACCTATGGGAAGCACGAAGAAGCCTTATCAGGAGATGGAGGCAGCAAAAACACAACAGGAAACTCAAGCTGAAGATCGCAGAACTGACTAAGAAGGCATCAGAGCACGCAGACAACATCGCCACGCAAAACTGGCAACAGTTCAAGGAAACACTTAGAGGAACACTAGGCACGGCCCGAACTTGGAATATACTAAGAGCTTTGATAGACCCCACAAAAACCAAAACGGAAAGCGGCAAGTCCATGAAAAAAGTACTCCACACCTTCCCTGGAACGGAAGACCAACTAACACAAGCACTGAGGGAAAAATGCTACGCACAATCATGCACTCAAAGCAAGACCAAGTATAGACCGGCGAAAACAACCCCGAGATGGATAGGCCAATCACCGAGGAGGAAGTAAGGGCAGCCATAGGGGAAGCAAAAAAGAATACGGAAGCTGGAAAGGACAAAATAAATAACGCTACCATTAGAAACATGGGAGACACAGCCATCGCCGAGCTTACGAAGTACCTAAACGCTATCTGGGAAAAAGGAATCGTGCCGGCGGAATGGAAACATGCAGAGGTAATTATGATACCCAAGCCGGGTAAAAGACTCCAAATTGAAAACCTAAGACCAATCTCCCTAACCTCCTGTCTAGGGAAGATATACGAGAGGGTGATTAATGAAAGGATCACAAACTACATGGAGGACAAGGGATATTACCCTGATGCCATGTTTGGCTTCAGAAGGGGACTGTCCACGCAAGACGTACTCCTACAATTAAAGGAGGATGTCCTCACTGAAATACCAAGAAGCGGCGAACACATAGTGCTAGCACTCGACATAAAGGGAGCCTTCGATAACGTGGGACATGCGGCCATCATGGAAGGTCTCATTAACATAAACTGTGGAAGCAGAGCCTTCCATTATGTCAAAGCCTTTCTCACGGAACGAACAGCTACGATAGGCATCGGAGATACAAGATCGGAGAGCTTCACGGTGCCAAACAAGGGTACCCCGCAAGGCTCAGTAATATCACCGCTACTATTCAACATAGCGATGATAGGACTCACGAAAGTACTGGACGAAATAGAAAACATCAGCTACGCAATGTATGCAGATGACATAACAATATGGACAACCACAGGCTCCCTAGCAGCTAAACAAGAGCGGCTACAAAAAGCGATCGACCATACTGAACAATACGCCAGGGCCAGAGGATTATCGTGCTCAGCAGAAAAATCAGAATACGTAAGAATCAAAAAGGTATACGAAAATACGACTCCGCGGCGAGGCGCGCGGTGTGACGTCATGCCAGATGGCGCGGCAAGCGCGAAGCGTCCGCCAGCTGCGGCGGTTGCTAGGCAACGGCTCAAGGTCGGTCTCTGTGCCTCCGCGGGGCGCGTGTTCGCCAAATGCAGCCGGTACAGCCAGTGATGACAGCGCCGCCCACCGGCAGGTAGCAGCCACCTTTAAGGCTGGTTATAAATCTTCATTCAGAACGACGGCATGACATCGCCGCTATGGCGCAGTGGATTAGAGGCACGTGTTGCGTATGGAAGGTCGGCCGTTCGACTCCGCTCTCTATACTGTAATTTTATTGTTTTCTTTTATTTCATTTTCCAATTTTTTTCCCCTTTTAGGTCGCAAATCGTGATGCTTAGTGGCATATAACGCCGTTTAAGATTTTCAAAACATTTTCTGCATACTTTTACACAGATTATTCACAGCGCTGGAATATCAATTTTGAATTTAAACTAAATATTACATAGTTAGTAACAATAGGTTGGTATAGACTTTTAAGCATTATTTAGGGAATAATTATCCCTTTTAGGTAAGCCGTTGTGACAATCTTCAGTCACCGTGATCAATTCACCGTGGTTTCAAGCCGTGTGGCTGTACAGGCTGCAGTTGGCGAATACGCCCCCGGGGCACCGCCACAGCGAAATCGCAAGTTCGTGGCTAATGAAGCTTTCGCTACAAAAATGCTGAAAAACGAACAAACTGCTCGTTATCGGCTAGTGCCTTAACTGCATAAGTGAAGTCCACTAAAGTCTATTTCCATGTTCAAAAGTGAAGGCTTTCTTTGGGACGACATACAGAGTTGCCGTTCAGGTGCGGGCGCACTCTTGGCGACGGCCAACCAGTCTGTGACGCTTGTCCGTCGACCCTTTCGCCAACGCAAGTCACGCGGTTCTCGTATGCGCCTGCCTGAGAGAAAAAAAAAAAACGATGAGCAGTCAAACATTTAACGCCTAGATAAGACGAGGACCTCTGTAAAACTGTAGTATGATAAGGAATGACCGGCATCTAGAGAAATCAAAGGCGCTGCTATGGCCTCAGCTCGGGCACGTGCCGACTAGGATGATAACGCCATATGAGCAGCGGCGCGAGATTTGGCGAGAATTTTGTCTGTGCCTAGCAGAGCAAAGCGGCGGCGGTGGTCCGACGTTATCCTCCCAATTCATGCTGGCCGTGCGAAACACAAAACACACAACACAAAACACACAACACAAAACACACAACACAAAACACACAACACAAAACACACAACACAAAACACACAACACAAAACACACAACACAACACACACAACACAAAACACACAACACAAAACACACAACACAAAACACAAAACACAAAACACAAAACACACAACACAAAACACAAAACACAAAACACAAAACACAAAACACACAACACACAACACAAAACACAAAACACAAAACACACAACACAAAACACAAAACACAAAACACACAACACAAAACACACAACACAAAACACAAAACACACAACACAAAACACAAAACACACAACACACAACACACAACACAAGACACAAAACACAAAACACACAACAAAAAACACACACAAAAAACACACACAAAAAACACACACAAAAACACACACAAAAAAAAACACACAAAAAACACAAAAAACACACACAAAAAACACACACAAAAAAAAACACACAAAAAACACAAGAAACACAAAAAACACACACAAAAAACACACAAAAAAAAACACACACAAAAAACACACAAAAAACACACACACACAAAACACACACAAAACACACACACAGAAAACACACACAAAAAACACACACAAAAAACACACACAAAAAACACACACAAACACACACAAACACACACAAAACACACACACAAACACACCCAAAAAACACACACAAACACACACAAAAAACACACACAAACACACCCAAAAAACACACAAACACACACAAAAAACACACACAAACACACACAAAAAACACACACAAACACACACAAAAAACACACACAAACACACACAAAAAAAAACACACAAACACACACAAAACACACACACAAACACACACAAAACACACACACAAACACACACAAAAAACACAAAAAACACACACAAAAAACACACACAAAAAACAAAACACATACACAAAAAACAAAAACATACACAAAAAACAAAAAACACACACAAAAAACACAAAACACAAAAAACACACACAAAAAACACACACAAAAAACACAAAACACAAAACACAAAAAACACACACAAAAAACACACACAAAAAACACAAAACACACACACAAAAAACACAAAACACACACACAAAAAACACAAAACACAAAACACACACACAAAAAACACAAAACACAAAACACAAAAAACACACACAAAAAACACACACAAAAAACACAAAACACAAAAACACACACAAAAAACACAAAACACAAAACACAAAAACACACACAAAAAACACAAAACACAAAACACAAAACACAAAAAACACACACAAAAAACACAAAACAAAAAACACACACAAAAAACACACACACACACAAAACACAAAACAAAAAACACACACAAAAAACACAAAACACAAAACACAAAACACAAAAAACACACACAAAAAACACAAAACACAAAACACACACAAAAAAAACACAAAACACAAAACACACACACAAAAAACACAAAACACAAAACACACACACAAAAAACACACACAAAAAACAAACACAAAAAACAAAAAACACACAAAAAACACAAAACACAAAACACAAAAAACACACACAAAAAACACACACAAAAAACACAAAACACAAAACACAAAAAACACACACAAAAAACACAAAACACACACAAAAAAACACAAAACACACACACAAAAAACACAAAACACAAAACACACACACAAAAAACACAAAACACAAAACACAAAACACAAAAACACACACAAAAAACACACACAAAAAACACAAAACACAAAACACAAAAAACACAAAACACACACACAAAAAACACAAAACACACACACACAACACAAAACACACACACACAACACAAAACACACACACACAACACAAAACACACACACAAAACACAAAACACACACACACAACACAAAACACACACACAAAACACAAAACACACACACAAAACACACACACAAAACACAAAACACACACACAAAACACAAAACACACACACAAAACACAAAACACACACACAAAACACAAAACACACACACAAAACACAAAACACACACACAAAACACAAAACACACACACAAAACACAAAACACACACACAAAACACAAAACACACACACAAAACACAAAACACACACACAAAACACAAAACACACACACAAAACACAAAACACACACACAAAACACAAAACACACACAAAAAACACAAAACACACACACAAAACACAAAACACACACACAAAACACAAAACACACACACAAAACACAAAACACACACACAAAACACAAAACACACACACACACACAAAACACAAAACACACACACACACACAAAACACACACACACACACAAAACACACACACAATACACAAAACACACACACACACACAAAACACACACACACACACACAAAACACACACACACACACAAAACACACACACACACACACAAAACACACACACACACACAAAACACACACACAAAACACACACACACACAAAACACACACACACACAAAACACACACACACACAAAACACAAAACACACACAAAACACAAAACACACACAAAACACAAAACACACACAAAACACAAAACACACACAAAACACAAAACACACACAAAACACAAAACACACACAAAACACAAAACACACACAAAACACAAAACACATGTTAGCAAGAAGAGGCCGGATTCTTTTCGAATTAAGAAATTGATTTATTTTAAGACAAGAATTTAAGACAAGAATACAAGAATGAGATAACTGATACGTAGGAGGTTCGGCGGATCTGCAGAGTTGGGAGGGCCTCGCCGACGCGTCTCTTATCGTCGGCGCCTCTCGGTCATCTCTCTTCCCAAGCTGCAGCGGTGGGGCTTTTATAGCGTGAGGAACGGTGGCCCCTCCGAACTGGCCAATCCAAAGGCGGCACTCCGAAAGGACCAACCAGCGACCGCGCGGCCAACCGCTTCAAATCTTGCCGCGCGCGCTGGCGTCCGGGGGAGGAGGAAACGGCGCCTCGCTGTCTGGCCTCCTGTGACAAGTCCAGACGTGTTGGTTGAAGATACTTCTCCTAGGACTCCGCTGCCGTAAGGAGCAGCATCGTGGCTTGTCAAGGGGGAGAAAGTTAGGATGCGGGGCGCCTCGTGGTCGCTGAGCAGGAGCGTTAAATGTCGTGTGCTGGCGTGTTGGGACCGCATGGCTCGTCAGAAATGTGAATGCTGACACGGCCTTTCCAAAATTTGCGCCTGTCCTCAGGCGCACGTTGTCGACAGCAATTCTTTGGCGTGCTGGGCGTTCTCCGCCGCGTACCTTGTGGCTTGCGTCCAGCTCGTTCGAATACGCCTTCGCTTCCATCTGGGGAGACGATGCGAATTGTGCGAAGTGCCGTGTTTGTCTCGTTCGTTTCGTTTCTTGGTCCAGGGAGTCGGGCTTGTACCGTGATGCTCACCGATACGACTGCGTCGTCGTTTCCACCTGGGGACCTGATACGACTTATGCGGACTGCCGTGTTTGTCTCGTTCGTAACGTTTCTTGGTCCAGGGAGTCGGGCTTGTTGGATCGTTCCGCATCCTGCCGCGCTTACGTCGCGGCGCTGGCTTTATGGATGAGCCAGCTCG
>NC_143013.1:61106936-61164436 GCF_055824585.1 Amblyomma mixtum | reverse complement strand
GCCATAGTGTGTCCCGTTTACTTCTAACCGCACCTGTAAGTTTCTTTTACCATTGGTGGTTCCTCAGGATGCAACCGCAAAAATGATGGCTAAAAAACTCTTTACCTCGTATTGCTTTGCGATAGGAGCCTTAGTTCATAACGCAAAGGAATGCTGTACAATAATAAGTGCTCGTTGAAAACAGAGGTGTATTTATGAGCACATCTCTGTCTTGTGCCTCATCGAGTGCGATATTTTTCCAAGTGCTCTGCACCATTGCAAGGGCTGGCGTGGCAGACTTACGAGATGCTTGCTTAATTTTTCAGCTCCTTTACATGGGAGTTGTACTGTACGGCCCTTCACTGGCTCTAGGATCGGGTAAGTAAAAGGCTTTACTGTCTTACATGCAATTTTCTTTTTACATCGCCTTTATTAGCATGACTGCACGAACACATAAGTGGGTGAGGATTCAACAGGCATGGATCAGATAACTAAGGCTAAAATTTATAACCTACCATAAAAAAAATTCTATTAGGAACATATTTAACCATATGCTCTTTCTCTAAACACTCTCAAAGAAATACAAAAAACAACCACACTTTCAACAAGAACATATATTTGAGTTCAATTTAGCGTTTAGCTTAGAAAATGGTCAAGAACACAGAAGATATGTCACAGCGAAATGCTACTGGAATAATGCGAAATCTGCGCGGAACTTATCGGTTAATTTCTGAGCACTTCAATAGAGGATATTCAAAATTCCGCAAGTGCGCTTTTTCGCATAACAAAGCTGTCCCAAACAAGATGGCTGACCATGCGTTTCCAGTTAAAACAAAGAACAAAATACTGGTTTTTTGTTTGATTCTTCCAAAATACGTTCCTTACATTCTATCCACACCTTTAGCGCCTGTCCTGTAGCCCACGTAGTTCTTTTATAGCGAAGTCGGCCATCTTGTATGGGGCAACACAGTTATGTGGGAAAGCGCACTTGCGGAATTTTGAATATCCCCTATTCCTTAGCTTTCGTGGTTGCAAACTAGCGCTGCGTTGTTTGTATGCGCTTCTTATCCTTTTCATGATTTATGTGAAAGACTGCGGGCACATCAAAATCGCAGCTTTTTCGGAGTGTGCAGCAGCTAATAGTGCTTTCTTTCTTTCGGGATAGTTCAGTCCTCTTCGCCTTACAAAGCTACCGCTTTGGTTTGTTTAACCTGCAAACGCAGTAAACAATATTGCTCGGAACATTTAGCTTGGCAGCATGTCCTTCGGCGTAGACATACATCGACTGATTTTGCCGTACGCGATAGCATCGTCTTATTTGATTTCCGGCGCCATGTACACCTTCTAAAAAAGAAATTCGATCACAAAATCCATCTAAAGCTTATTTGAGCAATCTATGTTTAGTTCTTACAATTTCTAAGCATTCTGACGGCTACTACAACATTTTGTACCTGCCCGCTGAACACTTGCAATTGACGATCGATAGCCCCGCCGCGGTGGTTCAGTTGTTACAGCGCTCGGCTGCTGACCCGAAAGACGCAGGTTCGATCCCTGCCGCGGCGGCCAAATTTCGATGAAGGCGAAATTCTAGAGGCCCGTGTACTGTGTGATGTCAGTGCGCATTAAAGAACCCCAGGTGGTCGAAATTTCCGGAGCCCTTCACTACGGCGTCCCTCATAGCCTGAGTTGCTTCGGGACGTAAAACCCCAATAAACCAACCAATTGACGATCAAAATTACTAAACCAAACGACTTTCTTCACACCGCTTTTTTTTTCTTTCGAATAAAATTCCGAGTAGTTTCTGAAAAGGCTAAGCCTCGTACTAAGCAGCGGAGTTCAAACCTTTTCTGCGCCGAACAAACCGCTCAGAAACTGATTCGGGGCAGGGCAATAATCGTACCAGAAAGCATGCTGGGCCCCCAACGTTGGTAAACAAACTGCGTAGGTACGAAAAAGAGAACAAACAAAGCTCTTTCCTTGAAAGAGGATGTCCTACTTTGGTGTCCGCAGTGTTTTGCGTCAGTGTCATAAAGCGACCCAGGATAGCGGCAGGTGTCCAATGCCAGGACAAGCACGTTGTGCCACAACTACCTTTGCCGCTATATGGTGCTTCAGAGCGGCACCGCCTAGCCAAAATAAAAAGATCCGTCAGATTCACAGGAAAGTGCTCCCAAGGGAGTCTGTCCATTCTGCGGCAGTCCCTCGTGTTGCGTGGCACATCGCGCGCGGCACTGATGAAAAGCAATGCACGCACAGTGGTCAGGCATGGCCTTTGTATGGCCATATAACACCGACGATAAGCAGTGGCTCTCTTTCTGGTGTTCCGCCCCAGCGCTTATCTTTTTAAGAGCCGCGGCTGTTTCATCGTTTATGCTGCGATGGTACCCAGACAATAGACACAAACCTTGCTGGTGAGACAGTTTCGCGTGGTGGAACGCCATGCCTTGCGGCACCTGTTGCCGGATACGAAGAACGATACGTGCGCTATAAGTCTGCGAAACTGAAGTACTGCAGGGACGCCGGTAGTCTGCGAGAGTGTGGCATTTTTCGAGCACAGATTGAAGTACACGTCTCTGTAGCCGTGCGTGGCTTAGCCGTACCTCTCAGGCGGCTTCGCCATGCATGCCCACTCCAGGAAAACCTAGCATGCAGATATAACATGTCTTTCTCCACTGATTCTTTTTATTGTTCTCTTCCCTTTCCCGAACGCTTCCCAATAGGTAACTTGTCATCTACTTCTGCTATAGAGTTCTGGAGTGGGCTAATAATTTTACATAACACCCAAGCACACATGAGTACATGCATTAAGACCCATATATACACAAGACATACTATCAAGCATGCAAGGAACAGATTTAAGAGAAGGGGGCCGTTGCACCCCCACCCGCGAGAGAGATATATTTTTCTTAGGAAAACCAGATTAGTACCCGCCTCCTTTCGAAGAAAGTTGTTTAACACATGCATTGAGGCCCCTTTCCTTCAACATGGTCCTTCTAAAAGTTGAATGTAAAATCTACCACGGCAAGCAAGGATGTTTCAGCCAAGTTCTCTCGCCGTGTTTTGATTTTCACTGAACCTGCTAATTCTGGGGGACTTAAGCGAAGCCTCGGCGAATAAAGTTCGTTACCTTTCACCACAAAGATAGATAAAAGCAAACCATGCACTGCTAATGGAGCCAAGAATCCAATTACTGACTTCTTGATTTTGCTGAGTGAACCACAGCTGCAGAAGTTCGGAGGTTCCCTAGGTATACGCTCATGTTGCTCACGATGCTTGCCGAAGAAGGAATAAGAGAAAAAAAAAAGTAAGCGATAAATGTTAGGAGAACCAGAAAGCATTTCCTTTTATCATGTCTCTTTACTGGCTTAACGTGATCTGAAGTGGGAGGGGTACATTCCGGTTGACAGTGCGTTTACTGTTTGCTTTCTCTTCCCTTGCTCTTTATTTCGCATTCTTCCTTGGCTTATTCCTCCCCACTTCGCTTATTTTTTGTTTTTGTTGGCATTTTTATCCGATATTTAACATTTGTTTCGAACTTCATAAGCTGTAAATGTACGACGCAACGAATTGCGCACCCTATTTGAAGTGCAGCGTCGGTTCCGAAGAGGTCACCTTCGCAGATGTGTTTATATACCAGGTGTCCCAGCTAAATGTAACCAAGCTTTTAAAAAACACGGGGTGTCCTAGCCGTCTGAAACCAAATGAGGGTTGTTTAGAGTCGCGGGATCTAGTCTGCAGTATTTTTTTCGTTCTTCAAGGTTGACTAATTAGTTCAGCTTAATTAACTAACTTTTTAATTATTGACTTGAGGAACAAAGTGTCAATGGAAAAGTTGTAGATCGCTTTGAAAAACAACTTACTGAGACAATTGCAGCAAAGTAATATTTACGTAAAGTAGTTTTTTTTTTACCGGCCTTTAACCCCAACCCGCACAATAAGAAAAAGCTTCCACATGACAACTGTGCCACTTCAACGTCCCAAGACGCGCCTTAAAGAATAAAATCCATTTTTTCTGAAGTCCTCTCCTCGATGAGACTTTGGGTGCACATTGGGGCAGAGAAGTGAGCGAGCAGCTGGTCACGTGACAACTTTCTTTTAAGGCCAATAAATGAAGCTACGTAATTCGTAACTTGAAGGAAACCGCACTACTAGCGGTTTTTCGAGGTGATCTAAAACTTTTTCACTTACACTTTCTTCCCGAAGTCAATAATTAAAAAGTTAGCTGATTAAACTTAACTAATTAATTAACTTTGAAGGGCAAAAAAATACTCAAGACTAGGCCACGCGACTATGAACAACCATGAGTTGGTTTCACTGGACTAGGACACTTCGCCTTTTCTAAAAGTTTGATTACATTTAGCTGGGACGCCCGGTATAAGAAAGATAATTTGTTTGTGTGCGTGCATGCGTGGTGCGCGTTTAGTGTCGCGAATTCTCGTGCTGCTGGGCCTTGGTGAATCTAATGTACCAAGATTATTTCAGACCAGTAGTAGCGAAAACTACCTCGTAGTAGCGTGAAAACAATGGTTTACGTATGCCAGTGAGACGGGAGGTTATAAGGGCGGCAGACAGAACAGGTGGCATTGGCAGAGGTGTGCAAATGAACAGGGTCTGCAAGGAGTTAAAACAAAATCTTTTTATTTCAGTGACCGGCATACCTGTGTGGTCGTCCATCTTGCTGAACGGCATTGTTTGCACCTTCTACACCGCGATAGTAAGTAACAACGGACACTCTGCGCACACCTCTACGCAGATTTCCTAAGCCAACAGCGCAGGCAGTGTGCGTCCCTTGGAGACCCAAATTAAATTTGCTTCTTGGTGCTTCCACCTTTAATCTTTAGCTTTAATCCGCTAAAATAGTAGCTGCTAAACTACATAGTGCCGCGCACTTACTGAGAGCGTTCTTTTGATACTAGAGAGAGAGAAAGGAATTTTAATGACAGGAAAAGGAGGAGAGGTCGGCCGGTGGTAACATGGCCCTGACCTGCTACTCCACACAGGGGAAAGGGAAGGGGAGAAAAGGGAAAGTGCGAATGAAGGTTGATGATGGCATAATACAATGAATTTCATTGGTGATGTCCACACGCACACACACACTGGCTGGCAGTCGCATCGCGGTCGGTAGACCCACGTGAAATTCATGTCTTGAACACACACCGACGCATGTCATTAACACGGAAGCAACTGTGTGGAGCTCCTCAGACGCATTTGCTATTTATAATTCGAGGTTGATGCTCAAAATTATAATAGAAAAACTATGTACTAACATTCATTCACGTATGCATCTATGGGAGTAACATTGCCTAATTTCTCTTCTGCCCTAGCAGCTTTCTCTCAAAACACATGAGAAAGGCGCGGGTTCGGTCTACGCTGCTGGGGTCGCATTTCGATGGAGGCGAAATGTTAGAGACCTGTGTAGTGTGCGGTGTCAGTGCGCCTTAAAGAACCCCAGGGGTTCTAAAATATCCAGAGCCCTCCACTACGACGTCCCTCGTAGCCGGAGTCGCTTTGAGATGTTACTCCACAAAAAAACAAATAATAAACCAAGATACATGAGCCCCATGAGCCAAGACATTAAAGAAACTGGTGGATTTTGCAACAGTGAGATCTCAGCTGTGATAGAGGACGTCCGGAACATGTAGGCTAATCTTTACTTATCATTAATTGATTAGAGTTAATTCCATTTAGTTTAAACTGCTGAAAAAAGGAAATAATTTTCAATGACAGATAACTAGTGCGTTAGAAAATGACGCCATTCTTATAAATATTGTATCATTAGTATTGTAAAATCAAAAAATATTGTTCTTATTAAAACACGAAATACAACTTCATCACATTTTAGCAAATAACAGATAGCGCCTAAGGCGCCCTGTGCTACAAACTCATCAAAGCTACCAGTCGGATTACGTGTTGAACACGCCCAGAAGACCCGAGCCGCCTTCATTGAAACGGGCCTGCAAACAATGAATGAAATTCTGTCTTCGCTTCCAATTATAATGCCTTTCCCGACCAGCTCAAAAAAGCACTAGTTTGGTAATTATTAAAACCTAATTTCGGTGTCAGTGTACGTCAATGAACCCCGGGTGTTCGAAATTATTCCGGAGCCCTTCACTATGGCTCCTCTTTATTTCATTCCTTCCCTGACGGCGCTGTTCAGGTGTCTATCGAGAAGTGAGGCAGTTACTGTACAATTGGATTTTCTTTAAAAAAAAATCGCAGTAGACTTCAAAGAATTTCATTTGACTTGTGATACGAAAATTTCCGCGTACTGAAATATTGGTGCATGTCAGAGAGCTCAAGGTGTTCGAAATTACTCTGCGACCCTCAACTGGGTGGGCAGAATAGCTCATAGCATTTTGCATGTAAACACTAATCAATATTTCAAACTACGCGATTAAAAGGGAAGCATCTGGGACAAGCAAGTGGACATGACGTAGACGCTGGCAGTGTCTCTAACTGTAACAGCTATGCTTTGTCGAATATTTCGGAAATGTAAATATTATTTTGCATACTGTAACGTTCGCATAGCTGCGGAAAAGAGCCAATAGAGGACTCGGCAATACTCTAAATCAACTTGTGCCAAGCTTACACTTTGGTTAGCCGAAAGGGAAACCACGAGTGAGTATCTGCCAGAATAGGAATGCATGCAAGTGAATACGGCTGTACCATTTTATAAAGAATCAACCATTGTGTGGTACCTCCCCCTGAGAACGCGAAAAGTTATAAGGTTTTCGGACCATATCTTCCTGGCCCCGATAGAAGTTCTTAAACCTCAGGAAAACAGCACCTAGTCTGCTAGACACTTGCGCTGATATCGACGGCGACTTGACATGGTCGTACCGTGTCATCAGCGTGCAGGCCAGCGCTGGCAGACGGGCGCTGCTGTGCCGGCCATTTAGGATTTTCGTAAGCTCTATTAAAAACGAGGAAAACACTTAAGCAGAGAAACTATAGCGCTACGAAAATGACGTCATGTGCTGTTTCTCTTGACGCTCTGAAATTTTCTAATTGAAACGCTTCGCGTATGTCATATGGCCAATACTTGGTCGATTAATTTTAAGCAGATGATGAAAATGCTATCAATGAAATAAACACCCCTACTTGCTCTAAACGAGCGTCACCAATACGTATTCGTGTCAGTTAAAACTAAACCCAGTACTTACTTGTAAACCGTTAGCTCAGGTCGCGTGGGGCAACCAGTGTCAGTGTTAACTAATAGATGCATGCGATTTTTGTGGCAGCTTTTTCCATGCTGAATCGAGACGTCTACTTACAGCGTGCGGGTGTGCCTGTCAAAACAGCGTATGTAGGAGCTGGTTGCCGCAACTTCGTTTTTTTTTTAACAGGGCGGCATCAAAGCAGTGGTGTGGACAGACGTAGTACAAATGGTCCTTATCTACGTGGGATACATCATGGTCATCGTCTCGGTGAGTGGAAAACAGTCCTCTTCGACGACACTGGTCACATATGAATGCTTGTAGTATCACTTGGTGCTGAACTAGTTGCCTGGCTTCTAGGGAATTCCTGACGGAATACGGAGAAAAACGAGCTCTTATCTGGGCAACGCCTCCGATGTTTCAATTCCAGGAACATTGATCAATTCTCAATAAGACCCTTTTGGACACCTCGGTTCGTTTAGTCATCAAGGTGGGCATGTCCATCGATTTGGGAGAAAATTTTGAATACTGGAATATTGTAAGGCATTCTATGGAACTAGTGAAAATAATGGTCTATTCCTCCGATGAACCATTACATATTTTTTTAAGTTTCTCCATCACTCTCATGAAGCAGCCAAGACTGCCATAGAAAACTTATGGGGAACTTTTTTGGCGATTGCAAAAACGTTAATAGCAAAAAAGTGGAAACGTGTCGACAGGAGACCTGTGGATCCATTCATTCTTATTGTGAAATCTCACAATATATCAAAAAATTGCGTTCATAAACTCTCTCTCGTTCAAAATTGCTTTTGTCCCGAATTGTTGGGTATGTGTCATTTATGTGGATGGCTGACTTATGGCTTAGTGAGAAATGCTGGTATGACTGCCGAATGTTCCCCTTGAAACACACTGCCTCGCAAAGAAAAAAGCAACACTTTTTCGGTCCATTTTTTGAGGGACGCCTACAGTTAAGGGTCGCTCTCTCTCCCTCACTGCACTTGCGGAAAACGGGCGACGGCTAGTGAATGGGAGAGACAAAGAAAAGGTAGTAAGGGGGGAGGGGCTTAATCTGCAGAAGCCGTTCGGCCTGTCCGGCATTCACATCAAGGAGGCGTTGGTTAAGGCAGCTGTTTCCTAACCTTTGTTTTGCGGCTTACCTCTCAGCATTGATAGGGCGATGGGCGCCACAAACGTAGGCACTGTGTGACTAGTGTGCTGCTGCCAATCACACGTCCTCATGTCTCTCTCTTTCTCATGTACATAAAAATATATGAGCTTGTAAACGCGCTCACCATTCTAGCTGCCGTTGCAACGGTAGTGGCTGGCGATGCTTTATTTTCATGACGTCACAGGCGGAAAAGTAATGCCACCAATCATAGCTAAGGCTGGAATAGACGCCCGAGAGAAGCTTTGCAGCCGAACTCAAACTCTTTAAAAAGATTAAAAGGAGTCAACTATTCTCTACTTCAGACTGTTCTTCGTGCGAGGTTCCATAATCAAAATGTCAGCAGCCATCAGGGGCCGCAACAGTTCATATTCGTCACCAACATTCCGTTATTCTATCTTCTGCATCCTATGTCAACTGTCAAAAAAACTGCGGTAATAAATTCATTGTTCCTTAGCTCGGCATCCTGCAGTTCTGTAAAATTGACAGAGAGCCGTCCTAGGAAGTTTGTTTTGAGCTCTAAAACATTTTGTTTGTATCAATTGAATCTTCGTTACCTCGAGTATCTCAGAAGGAGATGGAGTGAAGGACAACTATTATCACTGTTTTAATCAATGGATAAAATCTTAAGCGGGTGAAAGTTCATCGGCTCATTGTTTCAACCCCGTGTTACAGGGCCTGTATCACCTGGGCGGTTTCGGCAACATGTGGAGGATTGCGGGTGATGGAGGCCGACTCATTTTTATCAAGTAAGACATGAAATATGCGCAAGACATGAAATAATGCGCAAGTTGCATATTTTTACTTTAGGTGTGCTTCTTACGAACCGGTTGACTGAAACACAAGGCTAATCATATTTTCGAACTAGACGAGAAAATTCAATACGAAATAACTTTTCTCACAACCTTCGCTTGAATCTCGAACTAACTTGCTTCATAGGCAGTGGAGAAGCGGGCTTCGCGAAAAGGCAGAAGAAACGAGAACAACCTCTTCACAAAGTAGAGGTCCCTGATGCACATAAACCACTGAAGGCGACAGTCGTGTGAAAAAAAAGAAAGCGAAGTGAGACTGCAGTGCCTTGAATCACGAACTCTCTTGCCTCACAGGCAGTGTAGGAGAGGGCTTACATTTAGTGAAAAGTCAGAAGAAGCGAGAACAACGTCTCCGAGAATTCGATGCCCATGATACACATAAACCTCTGAAGGCGACAGTCGTGTGAAAAAAAAAGAAAGCGAAGTGAGACTGCAGTGCCTTGAATCACGAACTCTCTTGCCTCACAGGCAGTGTAGGAGAGGGCTTACATTTAGTGAAAAGTCAGAAGAAGCGAGAACAACGTCTCCGAGAATTCGATGCCCATGATACACATAAACCTCTGAAGGTGACAGTCATGTGAAAAAAAAGAAAGCGAAGTGAGACTGCAGTGCCTTGAATCACGAACTCTCTTGCCTCACAGGCAGTGTAGGAGAGGGCTTACATTTAGTGAAAAGTCAGAAGAAGCGAGAACAACGGCTCCGATAATTCGATGCCCATGATACACATAAACCTCTGAAGGCGACAGTCATGTGAAAAAAAGATGACGAAGTAGGACGGCATGTCTTGAGACACGAATTATCTTGCTCAGAGGCGGAGGAGCAGAGGGCTTATATTTATTGAAAAAGCAGAAGAAACGAAAACAAAGTCTTCACAAATAAGAAGCCCATGACGCACATAAACCTTCGAAAGCGACAGTCGTGTAAAACAAAGAAAGCGAAATGAGATTGCACTGTCTTGAATCACAAACTCTCTTGCCTCACAGGCAGTGTAGGGGAGGGCTTACATTTATTTAAAAGGCAGAAGAAACAAAAACAAAGTCTTCACGGATCAGATGCCCATGATACACATAAACCTTCGAAAGCGACAGTCATGTAAAACAAAGAAAGCGAAGTATGATTGCACTGTATTAATTTCTTGTGGAGAAGGAAACCACTAGGCCGGCACTGCAGTTATTTCGTAGAAGATGGGTGAGCACAACGCTTCCGGTGCCAAGGTCATCTGTACGCGCTTGCTTGCGCAATAAGGAAAGTGCCAACTAAGGCAAACATAACTGCATGCGGCAACTCCAACGGAATTTCATGGGCCCGCACATCTTCATATAGTTTTTTTTTTTTTACTGTTTATGCTGTGGCTGCATTTAACGCTGAGCCTTCGCAGGGGACCCCTGATAGCGCACGCGTTTATGAGGCTCGCCTTTGTCTCTGCAGGCAGTAAGAGAGACTGAATTTAAGATGATAAGTCTCATATCAGAGGCCCCAGACGCAGCAATAACGAATGCACTCTTTTCGCGACGGTTATTTCTGAGGCGCCGGCTGACGTCTTCCTAGGTTGCGATACCCGCGCAATTAAAGGTCATTCTTGGTACAGACTACTGCCACGATAAGCTTGACGGGACATAAGAAATAAAAGGGCGTGTTGTACAGTGAAGCTAGGTATACGTTACTGGCGGTAGCTTTTAGAGTGGGAAAGCAGCTCCTCTGAAAAGACCTGAGTAAGAGCGGGACTTGTGGCAGAAAAGCAATGGCTCTGACGATAAATAACAAAACAGAGAAATTCAGCTCTTTTAGCAAACTCCTGCGCTGCTTAATTCACATTTTAGGTTTACGTCCAACCTTTCCACGTGCAAGGGTGGGGCAGATGCTACCGTCAGGAAAAAAATTGACGCAGGTTCGTCGTAATTCTGCCGAACCTTAATGCAGAGCGAAAGGTGGTTTTCTACAACTATTTACGCAATTCTGCAATTGCTAGCACATTTCTTTCTGGAATTCTTTCTGCAACTCTTTACACGTTTCTTTCAGGAATTCTTTACTTTTCTTTGTTTTCGTTTTATTCTTTTTGTGTTCATCATTTTCTTTTGTATATTTGGTTTCTCTTTTTTGTTTCTTATTGCCGGTTATTATTGCATTTATTGTTGTTTTCATTTTCTTATTTTCTTTATTTTGCGCGCCGCTGCCTCCCAAGGTAGTTTTGCATACCGACATGACCTTGAAGAACGAGGGCAGCAGACCTTCCACTCTAAAACACTGTTTTCTTAAAACGTCCAGCGTAGCACAGCGATGCGCATGCAGTAGCAAATAATATATGCTTCTTTCTAGCTTGTGCGCGCAGGCAAATCTCGTCATGCGGCTGGTAAAGCTAGCAACTTGCGCACGCGTACCCACTGCCTGCGCATTATTCTTCGTTAAATACGTAGGCATTTTCAAATGAAAAGTGAAAGAAATTTATACTGCTTCACCACACGGTGAATAAAATGTTGCACCTTCATTTATAGCGATGAATTTTGGTTTAGACTGCAAGAGCGCCGCGTACGCCATGACGTGGCTGGGCGCCAGTGCAGAAAAAGAGGGTTACGCAGTGCAGAGGCTTGCATACCAATGTGGTACAAACATCGCCCCAGCAACGCATCATTGTTTTATACTTGCATCAGACCAGCTGGGTTCAGCACACCCAGTCCTGTTGTGCTTGCCTTTCTTCCACTCACCTATTCGCTAGTCCCCGTGATCGAAAAATTGCACAAATTAATGATGCTTTCCATGCAAAAAAAAAAAAAAATGCCCATACTCTACCTGGTCTGGCCTAAGTCTCTTTGGCCCCTGTGATCCATTCACATAGCGACACCCCCTTTCTTGTTAAACAAAAAGTATCCCTCACTATGAAAGAGCGATTAGGTCTGTGAATATAGGGGTACAGTCGAGGGGGAGGGGGGCAGTGAAAGCATCAGCTTTTTTGCTTTCCCTATCCCTTTTTTTTTTTTGCGGTAAGGAAAATATGTTAGCTAGCCCAGCTGCGTACGAGGCAAGACAGAAGAAAATCTATGATATCTAGGCGCTTTATATCTGCCTTTCTCGAGGTTCCCAGCGAGACGCATGCGGACGAAGGTAATATAGCCAGCTATCCGGGGACCGTGAAAGTGTGGCGACAACCTTCGAGGCACCGTGCAGTGGCTATTTGCATTCCGGCTACCGGGCGTAAGCGGCACCAAAGCCCTTTCTCCCAGCTCGCACAGTCGCAATTATGTGCACGTGTCCGGAGATAACGCGACTGCTATCAGACCTCAAGTGGCTTCTACAGTGATGTGCTTGCAGCAATGTCTGCAGCAGACGCGACGCCAGATGATGCACCTAGTTGCTGTGTTCAAGCCTTCCAGCGTCCTTGGCGAAACCTACTCTATAGCTGCACAGACTGGAGGAGGAGGAGGATACACACAAGCAAGAACGGAAACAATACAACTCTCTACTTAATCAGACGTGACTTTAGACTGACCATAATTAGCTTATGGAGATGCAAGTGTAGCTGAAATAAAGTAGAAAAGTCAAGTGCAGCTTGTCTACGGGCATCCAACAGAAAAAGTATAGCTCCAAACTGTCGACATATGGTGCTGCTAGAGCTGCTGTACGATTGAGATTCTTGAACCACCTGTTCTCTCCCACTGCGCTTCTAGGCTAACAAATGTCCCCTAGAAGCTACTAAAGAGTGACAGCCTTTTCAAGGAAATAGTGCTCGCTCATGTTTAATTTGTGAGCTTTAGAGGGGACATGTCGCGGTACACAGAATGAAGACTGTATAGGTGAAGCCCTGCTCACCGAATTGTGAGAAAATTGCCCATCGTGTCAGGTGGTAGCTAAATTAATTATTAATCGCGAGAGGGTACCCGGGAGCAGGAACCTGGGTCGCACAACTATCACCGCTGGCAGCACATGCCATCGCAGGGTTGGGACGCATCGCTTAATCTCTGCACCACTGCAGCAACAGGGGTATGAGGACTCCCAGGGATCTGTGATCGTAAGGTATAGAACGATCGATATCACGGCGTAAAAAGATGATGGAAACGAAGACGCCAAGAACAAAAAAGCGAAATTAAAAAGAAATCGGTGTGCGGTCAATGTGCTTAGTTACTATACCGGTGTCCGCTCATGCATTTTCGTCGTGTCGCCATTGAGCTTTGCTTTTTTCTGCCAGTATCTGCGCGTCTTCCTTGCGCACACAGACAATAAGGCTGTTAGGGCCCTGCGTGTTCATGTCGCAGAAGCTCTGACTATCTTCACGGCAACGGGGCAGTGACCCTTCCTCGTGAGTCGCACGTGATGTCCCAACGTTGATCAGCAACTTCCAAGCGTGTGGGCTCTGCGGCGCAGCGCGTTGTGCCGTTTACCACTCCCCTATGTTGTGCAAGCGAAGGTTTCCTCATTCGAGGAGGCGGAGGTTCGGTGCTGGAAACAGAGACGGCTGAAGAGGTTGCCAAATGCTAGAGCTACGTCAACACCGTTGGTAGCGGTTATATCTAGTAAAAGCATAAAGAGAGACAAAATGATAACGACAGAATTTATTCTCAAACAAAAGTGCTGATGCGTACTCTGAAGAGCGGCCTCAGTCGCTTATTTCAAAACAAGATGTTTTCAGTAGCAGTCACCATTGAACGCTCCAGCTATGTTCCTGAATATTACTTGTAAAAGTAAGAGGTTGGTTTATGGGGGTTTGACGTCCCAAAGCGACTCAGGCTAGAGACTCCGTAGTGAAGGGCTCCTGAAATTCCGGCCGCCTGGGGTTCTTTAAAGTGCACTGACATAACACAGTACACGGGCCTCTAGAATTTCGCCTCAATCAAAATTCGATCACCGCGGCCGGGGTCGAACCCGCGTCTTTCAGGTCAGCAGCCGAGCGGCATAATCACAGAGCCACCGCAGTGGCGCGTAAAAGTGGGAGGTATCTGTAAGCTTGCGTCGAATCTGCCCCCTTATGTTAAGGCACACAACGCCATAGCCACTGAGCTACTGATGCGATTGAAAGTATTTCAAGCCCTGTACCGACAGCAATTTAAAAATTGTTGCATTTGACCTTTCTCAATACAGTCACCTGCTATGTGATGCGAGTTTTCTTATCTGCTCTAGGCATCGTTTTCTGGATTTTTGAGTGCTATTATTCTTTCTTAAAGGGCAACGCTTAAATGCTTGTTCATTTCATGATCATTTCATAAATATAGAGACCTGCCCTGAGGCTTCCAAACAACTACAGTAAAACCTCGTTTATTCTATAACTAGCCCGGCCCTGGCAAGCATATGGGTTATTCTTTGGCGTTAGACCAGCGTTAATTCGGAGGAAATTGACAGCAGTTCAGCTAATTCAGACAGGCGGTGGAGCTCCCGTGTGCACATGCGCCGGAGATGGGGCGATGGTGGTGAGCGAGTTGCTAAAAAAGTCTGGCCATCATGCCACTAGTCACGCCGTTGTTATCCTAAACGTAAAGCTCCTCAAGCACCACTACGATAATCAGTAGCGAAGGTACAACGAGACACTCTATTTGTTGTTGTTTTTTTCTGCTGCGCTTCACTATTTGTTTCGCAGATTTAGCTGTTAGCTCGTTTCTCAAAACTGTGGTGTCGGCGCCGTACTCATAGCCCCCCTGTTCCTGAGGGCGAAACATCTGTTGGTGGGGTGCTCCTCAGGGTGCCCACCGGTAAAAAAACCACCTCCCTCTCAGTATTCCCCGCGCCTTCCCGCACTTCCCGAATACGAGGCGGATGCCCTAACCACTAGAGCATCACTGCGGTGGCTCAGTGGTTACCGCATCCACTCTAATATGTCAACTCTAATATGTCGCCATTTCATCGCGATCACAAGGCAGCTAACACTGGATAATTCGTCTCACAAACTCGCAACTGTCCTTCCTTTCTTTCTTTTTTTTTTTTTTTGCTGCTTTCACTCAGCGCATGTCGCGGACCGGGATTTCAGCGCTCTTCTCGCTATCTCGGAGTCTGTAATTGTTTTATATTACATCGTGCGCGTTTGCGCAAGGTGTGCTTTCTTTTTTCGCGCTGTGTGCGGGGCGGGGAGGCAGTTGATGCCCTTCGTGTCCCTGAGAAACATGTGTTGGCTCCATCCGGCAGTGTGCGCGCTCAGCACTATTTGGTGGACCTGTGGAAAATGTCTATGGCCAAGCAATTTTGTCTCACGAAGCAGTCAACGACTACAGATTTGATTTTTGTTCTTGTTTTTTTTTTTTTTCAAGAAATAACGCTGTGTTGATGTGGCACATATCGTTCTGTTTTCATTTTTTTTTTTCGGTCCCTCCCGATAATTCAACATTCGATTAATTCGACGTTTTGACCGGCCACACGACATCTCCCTTAATGGGATTTCAATTTAAGAACAAATTCACTTTACGCGCTGACCACGCGGTACAAATTTAGTTGACTAGTGACACAAATGCGTTCCGGCCCCTCATGTCCAACGTTCCTGGGCAAAAATTTTGAATATTGGAAAACTGCAAAGTACTGGTGTAGAAATATTGAAGATAATGGTCCACTCTTCCAATATGTAGCAAAATCTTTCTTTTATAGTGTTTCCGTCACCCGCGTCGAGCAGTTAAGGCTGCCATAGAAAACCAATGGGGAACGCTCTTGACGATAGCAAGAACGATAATAGCAAAAATTTCAATCCTACCGACGGGAGATCTGAGCATATATTGATTGTTATAATGAAATCTTACAATATATAAAAAAAATTGGGCTCATAAACGCTTTCTCGTTCAAAAGGCTTTTGTCCAGAATCGTTCGGTATCATACGGTTTGAAGGACCCGGAAAAGCGAGATAAAATGAAATGTATTAAGGCGAAAGCCTTTAATGCCTCATACTGTCGTTAGCAGACGCGTCGGCAGCCGTGTCGGCAGATTTGTCCGCCTTTCGGCGTCACTGCTTAAAAAGAAACTGCGCCGAGGGTGGGAATCGAACCAGGGCATTGGAAGCGGAGACGCTACCACTCCGCCACGAAGGCTCAAGGTTCGAGCATCAATAGAGGCGCATCTAGTGAATGCATGGGTTTCATAAATAAAATAAAAGGAATGAAGTCAAGGAAAGGAAAAATAAAAAATAAAAATAACGAAGTAAACAAAAATAAAAACAAAGATAAGATATGAGAATATAAGTAAAAAACAATAAAACAAGAAAAGGTGCAAAAATAAAAAAAAAAAACAAAATATGAAAAATAAGAAAGTAAATAAAAACAAACAGTGCACCAAGAAACCTTGCAGCACTTTAGAGAGCCAAAGTGCCCCCTGAACTTTTTTCTTTCCGTTTGTGCCTGGGGCTGTGTGATGTGACAGTATGTTACGCGTCTCTGCAGCTTCAGCACAAGCCTGTACGACACGTACACCACGTGGAACGTGGTGCTAGGCTGGACCATCGGGTGGATGGGCGCCTACTGCGCCAGCCAGACACAAGTGCAACGCTACTCCAGCATGAAATCGCTCAGGCGAGCACGCAGGTCGGTAGTCGCCTATACATGCCCACTTCTCAAGATAGTTAATGTTTGTCTTAAGTAAGTAATGTTTGTGTTTAAATCAGCTTTAACTAACCTGATGGTAACATAGTACATGTAATTCTTGCGCACTGCCGTTTATTCTTTCAGCTCATGTGATAGTTCAAAAAGACCTAGTATTTTTTTTTTCCTTCAGAAATTCTGCTGTTTAAGGGCATGACATAATGTGTGCACCAGTGTTTGCCTGCTATTTTCAACAACTTGCTCCTTGTGTTTTTTTTTTTCCATGGTATGATTTGCTTTTATTCTCTGCTCATAATTTCGTGTTAATGACTGGTAATTTGTTTGATTGTATTTGCTGTAACCTACTCATTTGCGCGAGCCACATTTTTGTACACATTTTGTGCTACTAGTGACTGCTGTTCTTTACTCATTTTGTCTATTGTACCCACTCCCCTCTGTAATGCCCTCGGGCCCTGAGGGTACTTAAATAAACAAATTCTATCAAGCTGAAGCGAGGTTCTTCAATACCTCGGCTCTCTAAATTCTGCGAAGCTCAACCCCGGAAGACAGTCAGAACGCAGAGCGAACAGCGCAACGGCGAAGGAGCAGACTGCGCTGCATTGGGTTGTCTTGAAACTGGGAATTGTTTGTTGCAACGCATAAGCTACTGTCCTCATAGTTTTTCTCTTCATGTAGTGCGAAAGTGTATTGCGCTCTAAACAAGCTATTAAACCTGCTATTCATGCAAATAATTTAAACGGAAGAAAAAGCTAGCTCCCCTTGAGCCACGATCGATAAGTCCAGCATCTCTAAACACCTGTAATATTAACATATGCGCCTAGTTAGCAGTTCTCGTTAGGCGTTACATATATACTATTCTTTCATTCTCAACTTTTCATGGATTTCGGATCTTTCTATTGTAAAGAAACGAGCACTCAAAAGTTAGGAATCGGCAAATGCGTGCAAGTTTAAAATGCTTTCGTTGAACTCGCTTAAGGAAAGCTGTGCTCACGACCGGAGGTAATATCGAGCTGATATTTAAAAAAAAATATGCGCAGTCGAATTTTGTTTGCGATCAAGAAGCAATCGTGCCTCACTCGTTCAGCATTCAAGACTGTTTTCCTATTACCCGCACAGTGGCTCGTGTACCAATCGTACGTACATATACCTAAATATGTGTCTCTTGGTGACCGAAAATCCGGCTAGTTCAAAACAAAGCAAAGCCCTAACTACTTTCTGAATTGTATTTAAAATCAAATCCATCTTTGCGGGACATCAATTTAATTGTTGGGCAACTGTGAAATATTCTAAGACACTCTTTAGTGCATATCGATGGCAATGATTTAACCTTCCTGTGCGGAGTAAAATCTCGCTTTTAAAGTTTTTCCCCTGCTCGTCCCGAAAACCATTGGGGTGCATTTCTGACAAGAAATAGACAAAAATACAAGATACAAGCGTCCCGAGGTGATATGTGCGAATATATTTATTTATGGTGCAACCTTACGATGTGCGAAAAGATTGAATTCATAAATACATTCGAGTTGTAAAAAAGCGCTTTCCAGAATTTCTTGGTATGTATATTTCTCATTTCCGGTATTAGTACAGTACCGCGTACATATGATTGTCGCTTCAACACCTGCACGCCCAGGGCTCTGCTGCTGAACATTCCTGGCGTTGCTATCACCCTGCTGCTGTCCGTGCTCTCGGGACTGATCATCTACGCAGTGTACGGGGAGTGCGACCCGAGGCTCACGGGCGACATCGACAAGGCAGACCAGGTATACCACAGTTCTTCTAAAGCGATAGCTCAAGGAGCATGCGTCGCAGAAAAGCCGACGCCGTCGTCGGCGTCTGTTGCCGGCGTCGGTGTCGTTGACCGTGAGCGAAAAATCCACGAAAAATCCCCAGAGAAGCAACTTGGATGACAGGCGGCCCACCTAGGTGACGTGACCTTGTGACGTCATCACAATCCGCCCGCCGGGTTGTGGTTGCGAACAAAGTGCTAAAGATTGGTCGCGAGCTAAAGATTGGTCGCGAGAGTTTGCTCGGGAAGAGCAGCCTGGGTCTCGCAAAGCTCACCGCTGGGAGCACCTGCCATATCGCAGTGCAGTGGCGCATCGCTTAACCGCTGCACCAATGCGGCAGGAGTGGTAAGAGGTCCTCCCGGCGATCTAAGATCTAGAGTCGAGAATGGCCAATTCCGCATGCATGGGAGTTAAACCACGTCACGTCATACGCTATCACGTCATACGCTTAAGGCGAGTCTTAAGTCTCACCTCTAATTTCATTCAAAGAAGATTAAAACTAATTTTGAAGCGAGCTCTTACAGAACGCCTTGTGGCAACCGCCCCAGCTAGCCACACTCTCCTTGTGGGCAACCTGAATGATAGATTACAAGCTAACTTCCCTGAGATATAATTACTTTTCGAACACTCTGAACACGAATACGCCCATATGGGAGTAAAACGGGAGTAAGTTCTCCTCTAGCGCACATCCTTTTTATGGGCAGGGTATGCTGCCCAAGTACAGGGGTTGATTTCCATCACTAAAAATACGAAATAATTAAGGTTGAGAGCGGAAACAAATTACATCTTCCAAAAGTGCAAAGTTCTATCAGTTACCAAGACTTTAACTGAGGTTACAACCTTCTTTATTTGCTAACCTCAAGACCTCCAACGCCGCACTTAAAAGCCTCCTTCCATCACACCAGAATAGACTTTCACACTTATATGCAGTACAACAGAACACGACAAACTCGGCACAAACACGATAAATCAATTGTAGTTCCCAAATGCAGAACCACTGCATACAACCTGTCGTTCTTTCCAAGAACGATAGCTGATTGGAATGAATTACCTCGTGAACTGGTCACCTTATCGTCAGCCGAAACATTGTTATCTGCAATCAACCCCAGCCGGTCAAGTTAAGGTATTTAGTTCGATTCTGGAGTGTTGCCCTTGTCACGTGTTGTTTTGTATTTTAAGGTAAAGTATTTGTTACTCGTCTGTTATTTGTGTTGTTCGGCAGAAATTTTGTTGCCTACCTGCAGGCCTTTTTTTTTCGTTGTTCGCTGTTGACAAAGCACTGTGCAATTGTATCCCCACTCCTGCCTTGGCCACCAAAAGGCGGCTGGCAGTATTGAATAAATAAAAATATATAAATTGTTAACTGCATAGAGTTTCGATACTTTGCGATAACATTATGCCTCTATTTCTAACAGTAAGTATTCAGTATATTTGTTGATCGAAATCTACCCCAGATCATCGGCAGCATACCCTGTCCACAAAAGGGAGTGCGCTGAAGTGCAGCTTACTCTCTTTTTAGTGCCATATAGGTTTATTTCTGTTTAGTATAACATTTGGCCCCTACCGATGGTCGCTGCTTGTGTGCTACAAACAGACTCCCGATTCGAGAGCTAAAAGCACGGCGCAATGACGTATGATGCATCGTCTGCATTTTACTTTTATAGTACACAGGTAACTCCACTGTGAAACAGAGCACGGTATTCACATTCAACCTAACGTTACTCCGAAAGTATGAATAAAGTTCAAACTTTTCCTTTGTTCTAAAAAGTAGTCCTCTAGAATGCCCATGAAACATTTTCAGCCCCAGCGCGGAACTAACAGAATTCGTTCTTGTGTACAAACTCACTGTTTCCTTTCATATTAGAACTATACATATGTACACTCGGTGCGCCCACTCGTACGCTGTCAGGTGTTCGTAAGAACTTAACCACGAAGTTATATACAACTAAAACTCTCTAATGCCTGGAGCACAAATATAGGTGCAGACATCTTAATGCAGGCACAGATACCCCCAAACGTAGTAGCGTGGCATTTCTCCTCTCAAGGAGACTCCTTCAGCATGCTTTCCTTGAAGCTCGAGAACTTCTCAGCACTCCCCCTCCCCTCACCCCAAGCACATATTGCACACACATGCACACACACAAGAAAGAGATCCGTCATACACATTCTCCTGGAGACTAAACAAACATCAAAATACACGGTTTGTATTTTGTAGTAATTCATCCTCAATTCGTTCTCCTTTTCTGTCACTGACCATCTCGGCCTTAGATAAAATGGCACACGATATCAGTTCTTACGTCAGAGAATAGAAAGGTAAAGGTAAGAATTTGGAGAAGAATTTTCAGAAGATGTGGTTCTAGGTGAAAACCCTGCTGAGGAAACAAAGCACGGAACCGCGTAGGACATTGGTATTTCCACCTGAAACTGCGGAAAAAAAAAAACACTACGAAACTTCCCTGGTGCCTTCGGATACCCATCGGTTTTCTAATGGGCACATTATTTCCACCGACTTGGGGCTTGGCTCTTCTGGGCTGAAATACTTGGAAAAAGGGCTTTGGCCAAGCTCACCTCTCCCTCGATGGAAAATCTTTCCGCGAAAGACCGAAACCCGTCTTGTGCTGTAGAGCCTATTGTGGCCTATTGAGCCGAGCCCCAAGCCAGGGGAAAGAGTGTACCCATATCATTTATGGGTACCCGGCGGCACTGGGAATCGGACGCCGCACCTCTCACATGGCCGAAACCCTCTATGTTTATCTCCCAGATATTCTCACATGTGGACATCGGTAAAGTAGTTCCCCCTTTGCCCGTTCTACGCTTTGTCACTGGAGACTGAACAGTGAGGGAGAAATCTTCGCACAGTTCAAAGAACTCTTCCCAAATGGCGGCTCGTAAAGGTGCAAGGGTCAGCGATGAATATATTGCTAAAAGAAAATAGGCCTCCTTCTGTACAACTGACCAACGCTTGCGCCGATTCCAGCTTATGCCGTACATTGTACAAGACCTGCTGCGGAACTATCCAGGATTGAGCGGTCTCCTTGTGGCCTCTGTTTTCAGCGGCTCCCTCAGGTGGGTTTGCACGACTGCAGCCTCGGTGTAGCGCAGGTTAAGAGTGAACACTACGAAGAGAATGCCAGTTGATTGCAAAACATCTTATTCGTCGGAAAGAGCTTGGGACTAGGAGGTCGCGTTTAGTGGTTGAGAGTACATAGCCCTCGACTACTTTGTTAGCCCACTCCACTGCCAGAAGAACTTGCGTTCTGGGGTCAAAGCTAGCCAGCATGGTATCCCACCGCTCGAGAGGAGTGGTAACTAGTTCCGGAGGTGGCTCTATTTAGCAGTCCCACAATATGATCGTAGTTGGCTAGTTGGCCGCAGTGTTTACAGTTCTAATTGTATAGATCACGATAAATATGCGCCAAAGCACTCTCAAGATAAGCTGATGCATATTTCGCGCGAAAACAGTGCCTGCGAACGACGGAGATAATGACAAAGAGAACAAAGACAGCCTCGGTATCGCCTACCTCGCCTACCCAGTCTTTCAGGCTGTGATGTTTGAAATTAAAGTTTGAGCGGCTCTTCAACAGGCTGACGAAGGTAGTTTGTATGATTAGCTGTGGGACCATTCTATAGGTTCTGCTGATGCTGAGCAACCACCCGAGGTAAGCCTTATGCATTTCGATGGGAACTCTGTTCTAAAGCAAAAACTTTTAGCATAGTGTATACCAGATACTTCAACCTCTCAGCGCGACCGTGAAATGCGTATGCGCAGACGATTCCAGGGTGCTAGGTGCAACCACTGCTGGTCTGCAAAAGGCCTGCAGGGGCGATCTGCGCATGCGCGTTATAGTCTCGCGATAAGCGGTAGCGCTAGGTCGCACACGCAATTATAAATGTTTCTAATTTTGTCTCTGTGCTGGACCTCCCATAAAACAGAAGGAAATGGTGCAAACAGATTCACGTCTTAGTGATGAGACTGAAGTACATGGGCGTTCTTCCGGAACAGACCGGGTTACTTCTATTTTATAATAGCATAAATTATTTCAACTCGAATGTTTGTCATATACATGCTTGCGGAAAGTAAGAAAGAAAGGAAGACTATCTATGTCACAGTGTTCTACGGTATCTTTGAGGTTAACGCTTTTTTATATTGTTTCGAATAACCTGTTTTTGTTGGCGCTGACTCATTGCTGCTGCCTCCAGTATTGGGACAAGCGCAGTCTCTCACGCAGAGGCGAAAGGCCACTCTCGCGTGCGGCTCCTTTGCTACGCGCACTTCCTTGACAGACTGTAGCTGGAGCTGGCAGTGTCGCCAAGTTTTCAGAAACAGTACCACTGCGGATTCATTTCCATGCTTTGCAGCTTTTCGGTTGAGTCTGCTGCTGGCGTATAGATATAGCGCTTCGAAAGTGCATTTTACTCATTCATTTCGCCCTAAATTTATCGCTGATAAACCCTTTGTCTTGCAGCACCCTCTCGTCGGGCTACAACGCCTTGGCAGCCGTGACGTGGGACGACTTCGTTCGACCACGGGTCACCATGAGCGAAGCCGGTGCGCTCCGACTCACAAAGGCAATGGGTACGACACCTATAAGCCAACCTGCCGCGCATATTTGTACATTCTCTACAGTTCCGTTGAACCAGTGACTAAACTTATTCTCTCCGAATGCAGCCGCAGCCTACGGCCTGCTGTCCATATCCATCGCATTTCTCACTGGTACCATGGAGTCTATCATTCAGGTCAGTCCGCATTCTTTTCCCCTTAATCGAGACAGAGAGAACGAGTTGCGGCCAAATTTCCAGGTCCATATCAGATTTATCTTTTTAAATGAAAGAACTTTCTTTTTCTGTCTATTGTCTCGGTAATGAGATGCACAAACTGTCCCCCGCTTATTCTTCATTGAATGATGCGTCTCTCAAGCACCACGGGTACAGTTCGACTCATCGATGCATCCTTAGATGGCATCCTTAGCAGAGACACTTACATGCACGAAGTATGAGCTATTTCTGTGGTAGGCAAACTCATTACAATGGATTACCCGAATGCAGGCCTCTGCATCGTTGGTGGGTGCCCTATCCGGTCCTCTGCTGGCTATCTTCGTTCTGGGAACTTTTTTCCCTTGTGTCAAGAAAAAGGTGAGTGCAACGAAACGCAACAAATGCCCGCGATTTCTCTCGGAATAACACAACGCTAGAGCAGACAGGCCTGCTCACTGTCGAAAGCGCAAGCATGCGACCAGATAACATAGCAAGCAATGGAGGCTACGGCAACGGATGGAGGGGGCCTCGGGCGGCGCAGAATGCAAGCTTCTTCGCTTCCACGAAAGCCCAGGAGAATGGACAGTTGTATTTTCGGACTCTGTAGATGTCACCAGCACAAAATTGGCTCTGGGATATCTTTCACACTTTGGCGGCAAGTTTTCTGTAGACCTGCTACCATACTGTAGCCAAATATTACAAAATATAGTAATATAGTATATTTTAATGCCAGCGATAGAGTGTAAAGAGTGTTTCGTGGTAAGAAACGTGTTTCCCGAAACTTCATCCTTGCTTCGGGAGCAATGCTGAGTGCGAAAAGGCGAGTGCTTTTGAAAATTCAGACTTAGGACAATTTTTGACCTGACGACGAGATAATGGCACATTAAACACTGGGGCGCCGATCGAAAGAAACGAAGCGGTCGCACTTCGTGGTGCCGAGCGACAGGTTCCTGGTTTCCACGCACGGTAATCCAGGTGGAAGAGCGGTCGAGTTGCCGGCTGGCTGCCCGGTACCATTGCAATGCGTGGCTCCTGTACCAGGATAATAAAAGTTTCAAGTCGCGTGTGGAGGGGTAACCAATGGGACGACAGTTGGTGATCACAAAGTGTTAGAACTGGGCTGTCCGATTTCACCACTCTTTTTTCAAGGATTCGCAAAAAAAAAAACATACGTTGCTTTGCTAGCCAGCAATGCGAATGCGAAGGCATGATAACCGCTGGTCCTTAACGGTACCGGAGTAGATTCCAAGAGAAGGCAAGCGTAGCAGGGTGCGGCAGAAAGTCAGGTGGGCGGGTGAGATTAAGAAGTTTGCGGTGATACGTTGGCCGCAGCTGGCAAAGGGCATGTTTAATTGGATAAACATGAGAAAGTCCTTTACCCTGCAGTGGGCGTAGTATGGCTGACGATGATGGTGATAATGATGATGATTGTTAGCCAGCCAGCTGATATCGATTACAAAATAAATGCATGGCGCCTCACGGTTGTATGGTTTTCATTGACCAATTTTGTCCGACCACGCAGAAAGATTTTTACCTCGAATCCACATCTCGGAAACGGTTGGCCAGTACAATAGAATGAACGAAGGGTGCACAAGGAAGGGCCATTGCCTATCTCATAAGCTACACTACATGGAACTACACGGAACGATTGTGGATCAGCAGATCCCTGGTTTAACCCATCCACATGCTGCATTCTTCGCTAATAGCCTACGTACGGCACCTTGTTCAGATGACAAATGTGACACTGGGTTTCAATTTTACCCTTAATAAATCAGGCTTCATGGTCTTCAACAATAAAAACTGATCAGGTTCTTCCAACACATAGTCAGCAGATACCGGGGGCAGGAGGATGCGGATATCTCAGAGTATGGATAACCTTGAGCAAAATATGCACGGAAAAGACGAACACACCTATTAAGGCGAAAGGGAAGAGTTACGTGGTAGCAATAGAACAGGCGACGCTGTGGGCTGCAATAGGTATAAGGTGCTATGTAGCATCTTGAAAGCAGTAATGATGCCAAGGCTTAAGTTTGGAAACACGGTGTTGTGCATAAGGTTGTAATAAAAAGAGGACTTTGGAGAGAAGCTTGCATTAGCGCTTAGCGCAAGTCTGTAAATCAGGTCAAGCGGTAGATACAGACTGTAAATGGTTTGAAGTCAAGAAAACGCAGAAAAAAATATTTCCGGTGAACGGCTCAGGGAGACAGGAAAACAAATTAGGGCATATAAATATAAACGGAAGCACGGAAGCTTGACTCACAGCTGAGGAAAATAGTAAAAGAACTGATGAGTAAGCACTTAGAAAGTCAGGATATGGCTATAAAGAGCCGTAAACATAGGATCAAAGAGGTAGAACGTGTACACTGGGTAAACTTGATAACAACAAACTCGTGATATGGATCAGTACAGGGTGTGCAAGGACGAAACCAGGAAGGAAACGTGTTATGATAATTAAGACAGTAGTGTGTCAATGTTTGAAGCAAGGTCAGGGTTTCTTATAGCATGGATTTAGAAAAAGACTAGAAACATGACCTGTCGCTTACGCGGTCCTGCTGAGCAGCTCGGTGGACAGCATCCCGGCGATCTTCATAGAGAAATCGAATGTGGTAATCGCACGCTGCCCTAAGTAGTAGTCGAGGGGAAGGTCTAGCGCCTGTCTTCCTCTGTCACAGCTTGCCACAGAGCGCTGTAGGCACGCAATCGTAAATGAGTGTATATAATCACAAGTTGCTCAGTCCCTGACGTATTTCTTTGGGAGGCTCTTCCGGTACTCTATGGGTGCCTACGGTTGGATAATACTTAAGCCAGCACTTATGTTCCGTCCGCATTCAGCAAGGCCACACTGAATTCCTCTGCGACAAACTGTAGTCCGTTTCCGGTTTTTTTGTTAACTAAACAAGAAGCTAATTATAAAACCAAATTGTAAGCTCAAGAATTCTTACGCCTCTGGCTTGCTTCATACTGTCAAACATTAAAAAGCTGATTTTGTTTGCTGTTGTGATTGGCCAGCAGAGTAAAACCGGACGCCGCGGAGCACAGCCCACCGTTTAAAAGTGTTTTGTTTTTTAAGTTGTATCTTACTATAGTTCAGGAACTCGATTAAAAAAGCAGAGGATTGGTCGACGAACATTTCAAAAACTCTTGTGCTTTGGCAAGTTCCGCGATGTGGAATAGTGTGTAATCAATGCATTCTTCGAAACTACGATTGCAACACAGAGGATAAGGACAGCTTTTTGAATACTTCTAAGTGTTGCGTAAACTTCTTAACAACCGTGATCACTATATCGTTATCTTTATTCTGTCTATCCCAACACACGTATGTACATTCAGTGAAGGCGGCATCAACATGGCGGCCATTGCGATCGCCTAATAAAGCTCTAAAGACTATAAGTAATTCTGTGTAAACATGGCATTTTAGAAATACGATAAAAAAGAACAGCATCGTTTTAGAAACATAAAATGAAAATAAATGAGCCAAGTGCACCAAAACAATAAAAAACGATAACAGACTTTAGAAGGAGCACTCAATTAGGGCTGATTACAAAAGTACAGAGAGTACAAAACTACAAAGTGTGATGAATTTTTTTAAAGGATGCTCATGGCTACGTGTTTAAGGGCACAAATACTGTTGGACGTTTAAAAAAATACATGTGTTAAGGTATAGCTCCACCATACGCTAAAAATTACGACGCAGCGACGATGAGATCCTAAGTAGCACGACTACAATACTTCTCTTTGTGTCAGCTATCCTCGCAGTCTGTGTAGAATCGCTTCTGTTCGCATCGTGCCAACAATGATTAATTAATCACTGCGGGCATTAGTGGAGTCATCGTAACAACAGTCGTAACAGGGGGTTTCATTGCTATTTCTTATTGATAAAACACACAAGGCTTCAGCATCCCTGCGTCGTGACTAAAGCTGCAAACAAATATGTCCTGCAGTACTGGATGCAAGCCGGATGACGCCGGAAGCGATGTGTAAAATCGTCTCGACACGTTTGGAGGTTTTCTTTTTTTTTCCTATCTGCCTCAATTCCGACTAGCGGCGATAACTGAATAGGCGGACGAAACGTTAACTTCCGGCAGGTGCGTACGAAACGCTCGCAAACAGACCTTCGGGCCATTTTACAATAACATCTGCATGACGGCGAAGAGAGAGAGAGAAAACAGGCAAGGGAAGAACACGGAGGTTAGCCGGACCCAGGTCTGTTTTGAAATCAGGAAGGGAAAAGTGAAATAAAAGAAAAGAAAATAGAAGGAAAGCAAAAAGAGGAAGTACCTTGCGCATAAAAGCACGCGATTTAGACTAAAAGCAGTTATTTATGCTTGCAGACTTCAAGAACTGCAGCGGGAGTCGACGTTCTTCCTGTTTCAATGACCGATGAGTCAAAAGGCCCAGGGGTACTCGCCTTTGAGAAAGGTCGAGGGTTCAGCCGCCTTAAAGCGCTCTGCATTTCCCTAGCGTCAACGGCATATAGCCATCGCTGCTGGAGTTGTCTGTCAGAACTTAGACCTATCACGAAGATGGCCAGAAACATGGTTGCCTACGTTTTGCTAAGACATACGGGGTGAGTGGAACGGGGAGTGGGCACCACATGGAGAATGATCCACCTGCGGTTACGTAGTCAAAGTATTTGGGGCAGGCGGAAGGTGAGGGCTGAGTTACTGTTCAGCGGTCATGCTGTTGTTGTTGTTGTTGCTGTCGTTGTTGTTGTTGCTTCACAGTGATCCTTTCGTTGAGTTGGTCTTTCGCCCGATCGTCATCGGCAGCTCCCGCCTGTGGCGTCACGGCTGACAACTCGTAAACAATGTCAATCGAATGCAGCGGTTTAAAAGATATGATGAACAAATTCAAATAAGGAAGAGAATGAAACGGAGAAATGAATTCTTGTAAAATAGGACCTCTGCAAGGCGCCGAGCGCTCTACACATACTACCATTATCGCGATCGCAAAGGGAGGCCTGTCGACGGCAATCAGCAGGAAATTTAGCACTGCAGTTAGAACCGCATTTAAAAAGTGCCTGATACTTCAGAAAGCCAACAGTCGCCAAACGAAAGGAAAGCGACAGGATTTTTTGTTTTGTTTATCAATGGGAAGTAAGAAATGTAAACATTTGATGCCTGAAATATAACTGATAAAAAAGTGACAAAAAGAACAACCACATTCCGCCAGGAGCATCCGAACCCCCGACCTCCGCATGTTGCGTACGGTTCTCTGTAGACTTATCTATTTCAGCGGATGTCAACATTCCACTTTCGGGGGTGTCGATGCGTGTAACACAACCTTGCGAGCGTTCACTTGCGAATACCTTGTTTATAAGGGCTGGCATAGAACGTCCTACATTACCGCGAGTGCCACGCAGAGTGAGATCGAACGGTGAGGGTGGCAGCTATGAGAGAAATCTACCATTGTAGATTTCCCCTTAGGGAATAAGGGAATTCCCCTTATTCCCTTCCCCTGTGTAGGGTAGCCAACCGGTATCCTTTCTGGTTAACATCCCTGCCTTTCCCTCTCTCTGTATCTATCTATCTATCTATCTATCTACCATTGTCTGCTCAATAGCTTGACTTCGGTTCTGGCAGTCTTGATGCTATAGGCATCTAAACAGGCGAAAAAAACGCGATGAAATAATGAGACCCTCTCTAAGACCGTGGTTCGGGGCGTTCCCCTTTCAATAACCCACTACTTCTGTATATCTCCGTCTCCCGCTTTCATATGTAAATATTTGTAAACCTGCCTTGAGTTTTATATTCTGTCGGATGAGCTCCATTCGATCTTCTCAGTTTTATTCCTGCGTGACAACCGACCTTCCATCCTAAGCCCCGAAAACATTAATGAACTCCTCGGCAGTTTATGTCTACATCCAGGAAGGGGAAGACATTTATGAAACCAGAAATATTTTTCGCTGGAAAGGCAAAGGGAGTTCTAGAGGAAGTAAGGGTGCATTTTCTGTGACGTGTGACGTCACATAAGGTAAGAGTGATGGGTAGTCACGAGCACGGCGAGCCACTCGCTTCGACACTTCCTTGCCGAGAGGTCTTCCATTATTATGGTCCAGCGTTTTAATGCGAAAGCACTAAAAGCCTCATCGGAGGGAAAACTCGGTGGCATTCGGGGTCGTCCAGCGTCTTCTGTGATGAAATTCGCTGATTGGTCGACGAGGAGTGTGACATCATGTGACCACGTGGCATGTCCGAGCGCTGATTGGTCGACGAGGTGCGCGAATTCGTTAGACCGCGGTACATATCCGAGTTGGCAGCTGGAAGTGGGCAGGTGCGCTGGTCACGTGACATTGCTGGGTATGGTGGCCTTTATTATGGTCCAGCGTTTTAATGCGACAGCACCAAAATCCTCATCGAAGGGAAAACTGCCGCCGCGGTGGCTCAGTGGTTATGGTGCTCGGCTGCTGACCCGAAAGACGCGGGTTCGATCCCGGCCGCGGCGAGTGAATTTCTTTGGAGGAGAAATTCTAGAGGCCCGTGTACTGTGCGATGTCAATGCACGTTAAAGAACCCCAGGTGGTCGAAATTTCCGGAGCCCTCCACTACGGCGTCTCTCATAGCCTTAGTCGCTTTGGGACGTTAAACCCCATAAACCAACCAAACCAAGGGAAAACTCGGCGGCATTCGGAGTCGTCCGGTGTCTTCTGCGATGAAATTCGCTGATTGGTCGACGAGGAGTGTGACATCATGTGACCACGTGACATGTCCGAGCGCTGATTGGTCGACGAGGTGCATGACTTAGTTAGACCGCGCTACATATCCGAGTTGGTAAGTGGTAGTGGGCAAGTGCGCTGGTCACGTGACATTGGTGGGCGTGGTGGCAGGCTCAGCGTTACTTGGCAGGTGCGCTTGGTTGTGTGCAGACGTGCCTAAACAGCTACGCGTATCACGCTAGAATAGAGCGAAAACCAATGCCGTGTGTGTTCCTGCATGCGGAGAGTGCGACCATGTTGCCGTGGTCGCAGTGTAATTAAGTCTCTGCTAAATTTTTCTAGGGGGCTCGGCGGAACCACATCCTTTCCGGGAACTTTTAATGGTCGCGGTCATTTGTAACCCTCCTAATCAGATGCAATGGCTGTCGATGGAGCGGACGTTAGCGAGACTGTCCAGAACGAACGCCTATATGCTATTGTGGTAGACACCCACACGTATAGCACTAACGAACGCTCGCGGCATGCAGGGTGCTCTGGCGGGTATTCTGGTGGCCATCACCATGTCCTGGTGGCTTGCTCTGGGCTCCATCGTGTATCCACGCGACGCGGACGACCTGCCCACGTCCACGGCCAAATGCACCCAGTTCAACCAAACGCTAACGGCTGGATCATTCGACCCGCCACCGCTGCCCAGGTAAGCGAGCGATGCCTTGCTCGCACCGATACGTCTGTAATGGTACCGGGTAGTCAGACGGCGCATTCACAGCATAGTTCATGATCGCTATGAAGATAATGTGAACATGCATTTCGTTTTTTCTTCTGAATGCCTGGCAGTGGTGTACGTTTTTATTATTGGTCTTTTTTCTTTTGCATAAGGACCACCAAAGCCAGCGCAATTTTTCTTTCTAACCTAAAAAAAGGCATCTTCACGCACATTACAGCCCGTGGTTCTTTTAATGAATTGCCTTGTTGCAACGCTTATCATGGTTGCTTAGCGGCTTTGGCGTTCGTACGCTGATCCCAAGGTCGCAGACTCAATCTTGGCCGCGGCGATTGTATTTCGATGCGGCCGAAAACAAAAAAAACGCCCGCGTGCTGTGCTATGTAAACTCACGTTTAACAAACCCAGGTAGTCTAAATTAATCCAAGCCCTACACTACGGCGTCCCTCTTTGCTCATGTGTCGCTTCGGGACGTTAAACGCCACATACCACGTCATACCATACCACACCTTGTCTTCATAAAAAGACGCAGGTAAACTGAGTCGGGAAAGTTGATGCGTAACTTTGCCAGCCTAAACGTTACCAGAACATCTTCAAACCTTGTAGATCTCCTTTCTAATTTCAGTACGCAGAAACACGTGGCTGAGTAGAAGTTAGCTAGGGGCTAGTTCCTGGAATCCCTCCTTCAATCCTCGCGCTTGTATAAATCACACAGAGCAGCACACAAAAGAGGTCCATGTAGGCATAACTTACAGCATGACCTTGTAAGTCGCACTCCGTGTGAGCGTGTTTTCTTGTTCTTATCTGCTGTAATTCTTACAATCACAAGAATCCAATGAGAGAAACACGTAACACATGAGTCCCTTGCTCTCCACCACGCAGTGGCATTTTCCAGTTCTACCACATCTCGTTCATCTGGATCGGCATCGTCGGATTCATGGTGCACATGGTCGTCTCCCTCAGTGTCAGCCTAATCTTCGGTGAGCTCCCAGCGACGCCTCCTTCTGCATTCATGATAACTAAATATCAGGTTATCACAAATCGATAAGCATAACTGAAACCACGTAGTCATTCCTACTAAGGCCGGAGGTGAAGATTGCTCAGTCAGAATAAAAACAACTAGCAAAAGCTTGTTGTTTAGGTTCACCACAGGGCTTTCGAATGGCCCCAAGTGGTCTTGCCTTGGCCATCCGTATAGTTTCGCTATTCCTTGGCTAAAATCCTGTTCCCCTGAGCTAGAACGTACTGATACAGTTCCTCGTATGTAAGTTCCCTAGGAAGATGGAATCAGCTGCTGCTTGTCTTAAAAACTTCTTGTGAAGCCAGGCACTGAAACGCATGCTTTTTCCACAGCGTATATAGGAACCCGCTGGGCAAATTGAGTGTCACTTTCAGCTAGTGCAGTTCCTCCCAGGAAGTGTCACTTTAGCGGTGCAGTGATACGCGGGGAAGGCAAATGTCCGCAATTTATGTCGCGACTGTCAGTAAAGCTCATGCGTGCTCAAAAATTTTTGAAGAACGCGACAATTTCTAACCGAGATTAATTGGTTATTACTAAGGGCTACTGTGATTTATTTATTTTTCCATTAATTTACATATTTGTTTATTATTGGTATTTTACGTTTTGTTCACGGTAATAAGTACTGAGCTTCAGTGTCGTGCAATTTGTCGTTCCAAGATGAAAATTATGATTGGCTAACACGTACGCTTGGCAAAAATTTCACTTTTTTTTTCCTATTCACACATATACAGTAGGCTATGGAAGTCCCAGTCTTCCGCAGAGCTTGTCAACTCTCTATTTTCCGGCACACACTCACAAGGCCTTACTGCTTTCACTACATATTAAATATTATAGGGCTCTAACTGGCTTCTTTTGGTAAATAAAACCTTTTCCCGAAACTTTTTATAGAATATTAAACAGTTATAAGTCTAGAGAGGCAGAAAGTACTCAAACACATTGCCGCAATATAACAGATTTAGTTTTATTCAAACTTTCCAACTTATTGTTCTTTTTTAAATGCAAAATAAATAACTCGTTTTATACCGCGGCAGTAGCTCCGCCTTCGGGTGCGTTCACTTCAATCACCGGAGCACCGGCATCGAGACAATGCACGTGGAAAGCGTGAAGTGCGTTCAAGCCCCGCAAAAGGGCAGCGCGTTTTGAACGAGTGTCACTAATTTTTACCGCGTGACACTGCCGGAATGAGACTAACACAGTGCGTCCCTCTCCAAAACTGACACTAAATTTTCCCGTTTGAAACGAGTATAAAGCTGCCAACCTCACGTGTTTCGCATGAACGAAAAATACCTTTCTGTTTATTCCTCCCTCGGCCCAGTTCACCGAGTAAGCGTTACTGCGACACGCCCTACATCCCATTTTTCTAGCCCAACACAGGGCTGTGTAATTTTCGCCGTGGTAAACTCAACCATGGGAAGCACAGAATACAATGAGAGGCAGCTTTTCACATGAAAGGTGAACATCGCTTTGATTACTGCCTTTAAAGGTGCACTGAAGAGGATTCTGAACTTGTCTTTTTGCCGCGGGAACTCGATCTACACGTTCCTAGCATTCTTAGAAACTGCAACTTATTGCCCTGTATGGCCGATTTCCCTAATTAAATCGAATTAACGTCCGGCTCCCGCCCTTTTTTTTGAATTCTGCCTCGTACGATGGGCGGAGTCGACCAACGCGTGAAGTTCCTTTCAGCCAGCTCCGTGGAGGCTTTGCTTTCGCTTTATTTTGTTTTTTAGGTTTCCATGAATAAATAGTTTCATTCGCAAATAATATAGCCGCAAAATCAGCCCGCGGAAAGAAACAAAACGCGCGGACTATTTGCTACTACGGACTACTACGTATTACTCCGCCGATGGCAGAGCGGCAAGCCGCCACGCGACTGGGTGAAAGGCACTCCACGCGTTGGTCGACTCCGCCCACCGTACGAGGCAGAATTCAAAAGAAAGGGCGGGAGCCGGCCGTTAATTCGATTTAATTTGGGAAATCGGCCATACAGGGCAATAAGTCGCAGTTTATAAGAATGCTAGAAACGTGTAGATCGAGTTCCCGCGGCAAAAAGACAAGTTCAGATTCCTCTTCAGTGCACCTTTAATCATTAAATAAAAAAATGCTTTCTCGCAGGCTTTTCTGGAAACAAAAGCCCGATGGGATATAAGGACCACTAATCTTTAAACGGCGAGATATATTTTCACAAAGAAACAATGAGCAAAACGGAAGAGATGAGCATAGGCGCCAGCAAATGAAGGAATGTTTACTGCGGCAATGATTTAAGCATCTCATTCCGACCCGCTTAAGACATAGTCAAGCTTTAAGTTTTCACGTTGCACTTCGTTTCACTGCTTACTCTGCCTCTCTCCTCTTTCCATTTCTCCGAAACCTATTTATTACCGTACTCCAGAAAGGAGTTGATCAGTTCGGCACTCAGTGTTTCTCTGCGTGTCATCTCGTCTTCTCTTACATGTCGTTTCTCTTTATTATTTATCACTATTTGTCCCTCTTCGTTCCGAATGTGCGATATCTGCGTACCACTGAGCATGTTTTAACCTTTTAGGCTGAAAACTTAGCGTAAATGGGCTATTGAGCAGGCCGGGTAACCGACACCAGGATTACTCCTAAAGCTAATAAGAACCGAGAAAGAAAAGCATCTAATACAGCAATCGCAGCAATTTTCTACCTGTTGTCATGGGTGACTAAAATATCCCACAGGCGTTTCATACAAATGGCTCTAATGGCTCGACTTTAATGCTGGGATACGGTAGATTTTACTTTGGAAGGTAAACCAGACGGTCACATATCCCATGCACAGAATACAAACAGAAATTATATTGAGATTACCAGAAATCTACACTTGGTTTTCTGTTTCCGGAGCAACTGAAAACAGCCCGAGAGAGGATATAACCGGCAACTAAAAGAGAAACGTCCCAACATAACCTCACACTGCGGGCCACCTGGCTAGCCCTGAAAATAACACTGACAACTTCCTAGTCCTCATTTTTGCAAGCCACTGCCACAGTAATGGAAGAAATCAAAGCAAAAAAATTCTTCAATGACTGCATCTAATAACTCAGTGTACTGCTATGAGGAAGCATACAGCTGCAATCAAAAGGAACTGGTACACGTCGTTAGTATGGAACCTGTGATGGCTCCCCCGCCGGTCAGAGGGAGGCATACAATTTTTCTTTTTTATAAGTTTTTTTTTTCCTCTCGGAGTGTGATCAATGTAACAATTTTTCAAGTTTTGTGCAGAAGTTGCCTCGTGAATGAGAACTAAACAGAGAGTTGATACCAGTAACTTAAAGCAGATTTCTTTTCATTTTGCGGCACTCAAGTTCTTGGCATGCAGAATGAAATATATATACTAATCGGAATTCGTCTGAAGCTAATCGTCCTCTTAAAACTACTTACCATGTATTCCATGTTTTTCAGTGTGCAGGAAAACATGACCTTTGAAGCTTGGTTTCTAAACGTCACTGCTGCTTCTGTCAGTGTATGCCTCGCATTCGAATCAGCTTCTCGTTCCTCGGCTGACCAACATGAGTGTCTTCGAAGCCTTTTGCATACATGTCATTGTTTTTTACCTTTACAGGTTTTTGTTTTAAAATCTGTCATAGATGCGTCGGTGAGGTCTGGTGAGCTTGATTGTGCAGCAAAGCGGGCATACGTATGCCTAATATTTATCGATAATTAGGCGAAATTAAACTAATTAACTTATAAACATTTGTATTTTTATTTTAGAGTGTAGGGTTATATTGCGAAATTGATGGCCGTAAAATGAAAGGTGAGCTCTGTTTTGAAATATTATTAATCTGAAATGTGATTCGAAATATCGGAAGTCAGAAATATGCTTTTGAAAGCTTCTTTAGTTGGTTTTTAAGCATTTCCTAACTCTAAATTACCGTCCACGACGTTAATTTAAGCCCTTTACGACGGTAGTTTCGATACCAACGCGGGGTATCGTCGCGGAAATTAAGTTAAATTCTACATCATCAAATACACCCATTCCACTTGTGTTTGCTGCATAAAAAGTTCGAGAGACTCCATTTTATAAGCACGCAATTCGGGAAAGCCATCTCAACGAGATTTCAAAATGCGTATTTTTGCGTTCGATATTGTGAAACATACCGCCGATCAATCATTAAAAAACAGGACTCGCCTTCGATGTTGACAGCTACCAATTTTGCAATATAACCTTGCTCCCTGAAATCAAAAATGAAAAGTTTGTTAGTGAACTTAAGTTGATTGATCGTCTAATTATTGATCTGTATGAGGTACATAATGTCCGTCTTGATACACAATCCAGCTCAACAAACAGCATCGACGCTTCTCTCATAGTTTGCAGCATAAAAATCTGCAAAATGTGAAGAAAAAAATTAACCGTCTATAGGCGGCCCGTTCAAAATGGAGAGCTAGAAATACTATGTGCTCGGCTCAAGATGGTGGGCAACCCTTGAACATGTTTCGTGTCCATCTGAAAGTGAAGTCCGGAGCCCCAGTGAAGAGACACGTGGTTTAGGATCCAGTGCAAAGCACACGCGAAACGAGCAGTAGAAGAAATGGAGGAGGAGCAGCACACATCCGCGGAACTTCACGAGAAAGAATATTCATGAAGTGACCGAGTATTCCCGAAATTCTCCCGTGCAGAACGAAACGAGAAAGAAGAGGTGAACCCCAAGCTAATCTGCCCCTTCGTGCGGCAGTACATGAGCAACTACGTCAAGAAGGGAACCGCCAACGGACTCAAGGAACCACTGGCAGCGGTGAGAACTCTTGTTAATACGACGACCGTGAATTGTTCTTTCACGCGCTGTAAATGTAGGGATACGCAATAATTTGGTGGCGTGTGCTCGCGAGTACGCTGCACCGTTTAAACATTCGTAGCCTACGAGCAGCGAGGTGTTGCCATGACTACACCGCTACGACAGAGGTTGCCCTGACATGTTGTCACGGCAGGCAGAAAAACGATGTGATGGTCGCCATGAGACAGGCAAAAAAAATGCCGTAAGGACCAAAGGCACAAAATAGCAACATTGTCGATGGGCTGTGACGTTATTTACGGCACCCACTGCGCACTCTCCAAGTCGTCTTATATTGGTGACTATTACCAATGTGCGCATGCGCAACTATCGCTTAGCCAGCTGTTTGCGACAACTCAGTAACATGTATTCAACAATTTCATCAGTCCTTAATGCTACCAACGCAGATTTTTCTGTACCAGATACATGACCAGCATTCTTGGGCAAATATTTTGAATATTGGAATATGGTAAGGCATTGTTATGGAAATAATGAAGAATGGTCCATTCTCCTTACGCGTAGCAAAAACTTTTAGTTTTTAGTTTTTCCATCGCTCGCATCAAGCGATTTAGATTGCCTTTGAAAACCAATGGGGAACGCTTTTGACAATAGGAAAAACGTTAATAGCAAAAAAAATGTAAACCTGCTGACGGGAGATCTGCGGGTATGTTAGTTGTTAGAGGAAAATATTACAAGGTATAACAAAAATTGCATTCATAAAATGTTCTTGTTTGAAAATGTTTTTGTCCATAATTGCTGGGTATGACGTAGACATACGCGCTAAAGCGAATGCATATAGGCTAAAAAAAATGGCTGTGGCTTAGCTTGGTTAAGCCCGGTAATTGCGAAAGCAATATCCGTAGCTACGCCATGATTCAGCTGGTAGTGTAGCTGGTGGTGGTGCTTGTGGTTAGACTTGTGGTGATGCATCGGTTATACAATACAATCCAATCCAATCTAATTCAATCCAATCCAATGAAATTCAATCCAATGCAATCAAATCCAATCCAATCCAATGCAATGCAATCCACAGCAGCTACCAAGCGCGGCCTCGCCTCGCGACGGCACAAGTTCGAGCCTTACTCTTGCAGCTGTGACGTCACACCGCTAGGCGCGCTGCGCGCGGCGGGCGCAGGAGTTAGGCAGCAGCTACCAAGCGCGGCCTCGCCTCGCGACGGCACAAGTTGGGCCCCTGGTTTTTGCGGCAGATGGTATGACGTCATAGCAGAGGTCAAGCTAAAGGTCAATGGTAGCTACCGCGGCCTCGCCACGCGAGGAGCTGAAAGTGAAAGTAGTATTGCTTTCGAAATAAAAAATTCTGTTCCGCAGTGCGCATGCATCATACGCTATTTTAGAACAAGCCGACGCTTAAGTTCAGCGTGCGTGGCGTGGAAGCCATTCAAGGTGAATTGCGTTGCCGACGTATCAACGCTCTTTAAAGAGAGGTCAACCTCTTAAGAGCGAGCTCGCTGTTATTGCTGCGTTTTTCGCTGCCTTCATTACCTGCACATGACGCATCAGGGTTTCCTTTTTTATCTACTCTCCAAAAAGGCAAAGAATTAGCGACTAATTAGCCCCTTTTTTATTACTTCCGCAGTTCAGCCACTTCTAGGCCTTTCAATGCGGATAGTTTTGTTGACAGGAAGTTATTAATGTTCTAAACATCGGATGGCGTCCCTGCAGCTTACGAAGTCGAATGTGCATCAGTATGCGATGTGATAGAAGTGCTGATGTGGCACACACCATTAGGTCGCCTGAAGTACTGGCATACTGTGTATTGAGTCATAATTGCTGTATTATAAATCTCACTAATTGGTAACAACAAGCAAGCTTGCAGTCATAAATAACCCAGCTATCCGAGCAAAACAACTAAAAATAAACGAACAAAATAAGAAGTCAGTTCTACCATGATTAACAGGAATTCGGGAGAGCGTCCTGTCAGCGCCGCTCAGACTAGCGACTATGAGGTTCTGTTCTGCAGAAAACAGATAATTTCCTTCCAATTTTACGTCATGGATGGTTTTAATGCGCTATTTTTTATTGTTTAAAGGCATACGCGCCACGCGGTGACAGCTAAGGGAACTAGAGGAGCTTGTCCCAAATTCATGGTAATGCAATTCATGGTATTAGGGAATGGTATTAGAGAATCAATTCATGGTATTCATGGTATTGAGGAATGAACCAGTGGTTCTGGTGATGTTGAGATGCAAACCGAGTTGCACTCGCAAAAACTACATCGACAGTTACTGTGACAACGCGCCTCACAGTGAAAAAAAAAAAAAGCGGTATGCTCCCATGTTGTCACTCACCGCGATTACTTGTGTCTATACCATTTCGCTGCGGAGTCCAGAAATGCGGGATCAAATCAAGACCGCAGCGGAGGACTCCGGGTTAATTTCAACCACGTGGTTAGCTCTTTTAACATTCACTGACATCAGACAGCAGACGGAGACATTTCGATGGAGATGGAACTCAAAAGCGCCCGTGTACTGTGCGATGTCAGTTCAGGTTAAATGAACCCCAGATGTGAAGGCGGAGGCTTGGGCAAGTTGGTACATCATATGTAAGTGAAACAGCGCTAGGTGGTCGAAATTACTCCGAAGACTTCCACTATATGGCACGCCTCATAGCCCATGTGCTCCTCTGGGACGGTAAGCCCGCCGTACCGTACGATACCATGTAAAATTTCGAAAACTAGCCTATCTACCAGGAATCATTCAATTCGTAATCCCTCAGGTAGCGCAACTCGAAATAGGACATCAGATGGCAGAAGCGAGTTTCTCAAGTGCCTCAGCAATGTTAAGCGCTCGACACAAGAGCACGAGCACAGTGCAAGAAAAGGATGCACATCTCCTGCAACTGCACAGTTCATGGAAATGTGACCGGACACTTCGAATTTAATTCACCCATGGAGACGTGCGCGCAAAGTCAGGTCGCAGGTGATGTCGCCGGTGATGTCGCAGGTGATGTCGCAGGTGATGCCGCTTCAACACCGCTTCTCAGAACAGCAGGAACCAGCCGCAGGACTCCATGCTAATTGTTGATTTAAGTTGTAGTAAAAAAATATGCTCAAAAAACAAAACTAACCGCACTGCGCAGTGTAGAGAGAGCAAAACTCGAAGGATGTGCGATTAGCAAGAAAATGCTTAACATTTCGTAGTGGTCAGAAACCAAAAATGTAATGCATATAAAAATAACTAAAATAACTAAAAAAGGCAAAAACTTTGTGATCAGTCAGAACTGCTACATTCAGTCATGATATTTGTGTGGCCTAGTTGGTTCATTGTTACATAAGATTATTCCAGGGAGACGGAACAAGCCCACTATAAAACACACAACATAGGACCGGCGCTGTCATGTGTTGTGTGTTTTCTTGTGTCCTTTTTCTGTTGCGCTGGATTAATATTTTGAGTCAGAACTGTCCGATTACATTTCTGCAGCTGTACGCGCGCCATAGGTGGAAGAATTTCCATCTTTACCTCAACCAATGCCTCTGAAAAATGTTTGGTTTTGGTTTCATGGGAGTTTAACATCCCAAAACGACTCAGGCTATGAGGACCGCTGTAGTGGAGGGCTGCGAATAACTTTAACCACCTGGGGTTCTTTATCGAGCACTGACATCACACAGTACGAAATCCGAGCACCGCGGCCGGGATCGAACCCGCGTCCTTCGGGTCAGGGTCAGCGGCCGAGCACAGTAACCACTGAGCCACCGCTAGTCTTTGAAAAAGAAGCGATGTGTATTCTATGAGGTACAAGCATGGAAAGTGTTATGCTGTTTTTTACGCATCTTAAATGATTGCAGTGGGGCTTGCCAAGACAGGTAAAGCACGTGCCTCCTTAAAATAACTACCGGCAGGGGGTACGGGCCAAATGCTTGAGTTCGGTTTATGAGCGGCATCCGTTCGGTAATGCCAGTAGTGAAAACGAAACGAACTGGCAATGCGCCGCGATATCAGGAAGCGATCTTGCACCTTCGGCGAACTATGCAAATAAGCTCCTTCTAGGCTTTCTTAGGCGCCGGGCACGTCGAACCATTCCTCGGCTCGTGTACCGCAGCGTTGCCGCTAACTTCACGTTTCTTGCAACTATGGCGCGAAGACTTCAGGCGGCCGGCAGGTATTACTATGAAGGCCGGTGCAAACGAACCTCGTTAATTCACGGCGATAGTTTGCAACTAACCGAAACACACTATTTCTTTGAATGCCTCGCAGCAAGAACTGCGTCCCAAACCGTTTTTTTTTTTGCTTTCTTTTCGCGCGCGCATGTAGTTTCGAGAAAAATTAAGGGGCGAAATGTAGGAGCGCGTGCGCATATGCCTATTTGGGATATCCGCCGCCCCTAGCCGTATTTTAGGAAGTCTTTAGTGTGTAATACGTTGAAGGTGTTTTTTTTTTTTTCAGAACAGAACAGTAACTAAGGTTTCTAATGTTTTTTGACACGCTCACAGTTCCTGGGAAAAAAAATTCCCGGCCTTCAGACCTGTTCATTACGTCAAACGTTGGTTTGGGGTATTCCTAAGCGCAATGAATGAGAACGTTAGAGCATTCTAAGTAATAAACATTAAACAAAATGTTTTTCCTTCCATCCATGTATAAGCCACTATGAAGAACATTATCACAAGAGCATGGCTGACAAGTTTTCATTGAGTATAACATAAATAAGGAAAAATAAAAGCATGATCCCATATATTGACGTGTTTAAGCACAACAAACACACACATAGATACGTGCGGGAAATGCGCTGTGCAAACGGATGCCGTAAACAGTATGTAGCTGAAAGTAGAAAGAGAAGTCCCATACTGCAGTAAAAAATAAATTTGAAACATTGAGTCATGGACTCATGCATAGAAACGGTAAGCGGCGGCTAAGACATGCACAAATGAAGCTCACTGGCTTCAAATGCGAAACGAAAACAAAAACGCACGCAGAGTCCAAATGGGGGATACCGAGAAGTGTCAGCTTCGTATTGAGCTTGGCTCGTTTTTGGCCGAAAGTGGCGATTAATATGCTTTTTTTCTTGGGTCGGAATCCCGAAACATCTTTATTAATTTAAAAATGCGCCATATATGAAGCGTTTGCGTGTTTGAAGTAAGCTAACAAAATGAAAAGCATGCAGTTTCCAAAAATGTATTGCGCATACAACAGGAGGCCATCTTCGCCTTCCTGTGAAATTCAGGAACTTGCATGAGTCTACGACTTCATCAGAGCTGTTTGATTCGATATTGTTAGGAAATACAAAATAACATGAATCGCCGCGCCGCCATATTTGTGCCGCAGGATCCACGTTTTGAGCCAAACGTTAGCCAAGCCAAATAGGAAGTTCACAACAGTTCTGCGACGGATAAAGGGCTCTTTTGAAAAGCCGCATTAGCGACAACGTATCTTACTCCTCCGGGTGATTTTGCATACCCGGAATTTTTGGACAAGCGTATTTTTCAAAGGGAAGTTCTTTATGAACAGTTTTTTCATACATCGTTAAGAGTCCACTTTAACAGTCAGTATTTCCGCACATCTCCCCCCAATGTGCTTCAATTTTTTTTTTCGCTATTAAGATTTTTTGTTTGATTTATTGGGGCTTAACGTCCCAAAGCAACTCAGGCTATGAGGGACGCCGTAGTGAAGGGCTCCGAATAATTTCGACCACCTGGGGTTCTTTAACGTGCGCTGGCATCGCACGACACACGGGCCTCTAGAATTTCACCCCCACCGAAATTCGACCGCCACGGCCGGGATCGAACCCTCGTCTTTCGGGTCAGCAGCCGAGTGCCATGCGTAACCACTGAGCCACCGCGGTGGCTTTATTAAGATTTTTGCTGTCGTCAAAAATGTTCCCCTTTCGTTTTCAAAGGCAGTCTTCACTACTCGATGTGATCGAAGGACAAACTTTAAAAGTAAGATTTTGCTAGGCACCGCAAGAGGGAACCATTAGCTGCAATATTTAAATAAAAGTACACCTAAAGTTGAAGAAACTCTATGACTGATTATTTTCCCGCTTAGAAAGTTTTTTCGGAGCTTGCAGCGTTAGTAAAAGAAAAATGAAAAGGCGAAGGCAAGCAACGTCAAATACGGAGGAGCTAAAGCAGTAGTAGTTAGATGGACGTCCTAATTTATTCTGCGGGGAGATGAAACTGAACATGAACGTGGAGGTTAGCAGGCAAGAACGATTTCGAAAAGCCTTGCATCTACTTAGTACTACCACAATATGCACGTTGCTAGCGCCACATGTTGAGCTCCTTATATCAAATATTGTGTTTAAGCCCGTCGTTCAAAGCAGCGGAAAGCAAGAGTGTTAGCCAAGCTTGGAAAAATTCCTACTTCCACGTTTAACCCTTTTTTGTCGTTTTTCTTACTTTTTATTTTTCCCAACTTCGCAGAACGGAGTGTCACCGACAGAACTCAAGCGGCTGATGTCAGAGGACAAATAAAAAAAAAACAGCTGAACACATCTCGTTTCAAATATCTGCGTAAACATGTAGTTCGACTGCCTGCGCCACTGGCAAAGGTGAGGGTTGCGTTGGACGGTTTTAAAATTTCGCTCAACGCAGCCACATTTTGCAGTAAACAATGTCCCTCCTTTTAGAGGTTGCAGTAAACATTTTAGAGGAGGCAAGCGATCGGCGATTATGAACTGCATTCTTTGATAGCCAATAAAACTGCCCGTCAGCGGAAGTCACGGTGAGAATGCGCTAGCATTGACAAATATTAATGACCATTAAAAATAAGCATAAAGTAAACAAACGGTAAACAACTTTTTGCACAACATCGCGCCATGAATAAACAAAAGTCTTACAAGGAGCGCTTTGCTGTTTATCAAACGCAAAGTTTTTTGCGCCGTCGTAATTGCACTTATGCTGAACCAGCGATAATACCAGAGTTCTCCAATAAAGACTGGCCTAGTGCTCAACTTCTTGCAATCGCTTGCATTCATCCTGCCTTCTATTACTGCAGGGTTCTTTGCGTCATGCAGTACCTGTAGATTTCATTTCAAGACTCCTGTCCTTTAATGTCCTGTCCTTTCAAGAGTCCTTTAATGAGGATTGAGTGAAATTAAATGTGACCATTATATAAGACTCTGATAATACAATGCCCCCATCATTTACCCGCCTCATTTTGCCCGCAAAAAAAAAAGGCATTTTTCATGCCCCAAAATGCTCTCCCAGGGTTACTTGTACTATGTAGCAGCTGTGCATTCAGGAACAAAAGTCTTTGGACCGCGCGCTTTGCAAAAAAAAGTGGACAGCTCTGTTATGCGCTGCACGCTACATACCACAGTTGTAGACGTGAAATAACAGGATTCGGGCTTTCACTTCTGCAAATGTGGTCTCCAGCCGGCGGCTAACAACAGAGCTGTCGGCTTCGTTTACAAAGTACGTGGTCCAAGGACCTTTTTCCGGACTGTACATTTTATTTCAAGAATCAGAACAGGGACGTAAGGTGGCTGCAGCCCTAGCACTTATCTCAATGCTCACAACTGAAAACCACTTGGCATTAGAGGGCGGTGCGTGACAGCCTAAATGCAATAAACATGCACTGACTGAAAAGTGTTCCACAAAGTTTAGAGCAGGAATTACAAAAGAAAGTATATGCAAAAAGGAGTCACTGTGTATCGACTTCACTGTATTGCACTGAATATTACGTCTCTTCATAGTGTATGGACTGAACTTTGCTGGGACCAATTTACGGCTTCCTAGGCACATTTGTGCATTCCTGAAGAAACTTCGAAGTGCAGATACGTCTCAAAAATTTCGGTTCAGACACTGTGGACAAGAGACCTCGTTGAACAACCGTTACATGCACACCAGATGGAAGACTCACCGTTAACTGTGAATAGTTGATGGCTCGTTCAAACAGAAACATAGGCTTGGTCGGGACTTGTTTCAAGTTGCTTGAAAACATAGCGCAAAAAAGACCCGTCAGGTTGTATGCCATCCTTGAGTTTTTTTCATTTTTCGCACTGTTAACGAGGAACACACGCTGCGAGTCAAGCAGATTCTGCACAGCGCTGCGTACACGGGCGTCGTATTTCAGCTGAGCCCATACCTCTACCGTGGCATAATGACAGTGCTGTGCAAGGCACCCGAAAGCCGCATCACATGTGTCCCCAAACTGTTCCGCTAACCACAGTAGATGCGCAGCGCCTGTGTTCAAGTTACTAGCCTGTGAAGGGCTGAGCAAAAACAGCTGCACTGATTATATACGGACATATATCGGCGACTCGTTGAAACCTGCTCTCAACAGCGTCAGTTTCCAGCCTTTGCTTCCAAGGTGAGTCCATTTGGTGCTCTTTTTGTTGTGGACTCCTCACGCGTTTCGTGGAGGTATGGTAGGCCCAGCTACGTGAAAATACAAGTCTGCTGTTTTTCGCAGCAGTATTACCAGCAAATGATGTGAAAACCCGCTAGGTGTATACCATCGCCAAACATCATAGAGCTATTTGGCCGCCCAGATCTGTTGTGCAAGCCATTCGGAACGCTTGTTTTATACCGACAGCTGTTTCATCGAATTTTGGCCCCGACGCCGAGGCAGGAAAACCTTCTCACGTGAACGCTTTGAACGAGAGTTCCGGTTCGTTCAGACGTCGACCCTCAACATGCTTCGCTCAAGAAGCGGAGGTCCAAGCAATGGATGCCTCTCGAAGCGCTCTGAAGGCTTGCAAGGAGCGTGCGTGGCAGGAACACAGAGCGACCGTCGCCATTTTATCAGCCGTCAGTGCCGCCGCGGTGGCTCAGTGGTTATGGTGCTCGGCTTCTGACCCGGAAGACGCGGGTTCGAACCAGGCCTCGGCCGTCGAATTTCGATGCATGCGTAATTCCAGAGGCCTGTGTACTGTGCGATGTCAGTGCACGTTAAAGAACCCCAGGTAGTCGAAATTTCCGGCGCCCTTCACTACGGCGTTCCCTGTAGTAATCTTGTAGCGTTGGGTCAATGGCTTTCGTCACCCTGAAAGCAGGAACCGTTCTGTGGATAGCTTGGGTCTTATAGGATGGAGAGCTCAGGGAACACGGCAGCTCATGAATGTGCCCGAGAATTCGTCAACCGGGCACAGAGCGACCAGTGTTCCTGGTTCAGGAGGGAGTGCCTGGTAACCTACAATGAAATCACCCTCCACTATCGAAACGATTGACTAAAATACCCACCCGTGCACAAATTCCTCTCCAAAGCAGAGCAGGTTGCCAGGCAGCAACTTCAAACGGGCACATTCCAAATCCTTATATCTAATGCCTGATGTAACCCGCGGAATACAATTCCCGCTGCACTCCCTGCAATAATTCTAAAGTGAACCTCAATCACATCCTATTCGAATGCCCAGAGGACCAGCCACCTCTGAGGTTCCAAATCTCAAACCAAAGTCAGCGGGAGCCTGCGTTGCTCAGCCCTGACCCGAAGGTACAACTCCGGGTAGTGAGTTGAGCCCTAGAGGTCGCAGTGAAGCATGGACTTCAAGCCACCTAGCGCCGCCGAGAGGGCCCACGCGCTATCTAAACCTTATCTTTAACCCCGACCCTCTATGTCTTATGGCAAATCAAAGTTTATTTCATCCTCCGCCTCCACCACCATGAAAGCAAAACAGCAGGCATCTACACACTCTACCTCTGATTACATCGCGACTCCATATCTGTCGGGTGCGCAACTAAGCATCCCACTGATAAAGTTTTAGTCACGTGCTTTTGTTAGAAGAGTCGACTCTGCTGCATGCTTTGCGCCGTGGTTCCATCCGCATGATGAGCGCACGCTGCAGTGACCATATTGAACACAAGAGCACAGACAGATGGCGCGCTCCTGAAAACGCTGGCTGCTCTGCCCTCAACCCTTAGGGCTCAGAAGCCGAACAACAAGCCCACTAAGCCACCTCACGATGTTGCTGACAATAGAATTAGAAAACATTTTCGCGTGTCATCGAGAACATTGACACCACCACTCAAGGGCAGGCAACGTACCAAGGGTGACACGGAACAAAATACACTGCAACTACAGAACGTGTTTACCAAGAGCATTGTTTGGACAGCCGTAGAAGCAGAAAACAGAGAATTGTTTACGCAAATGAGTGCAGAAATGTCGCCGACACTTGCAGAAAACTCATGCTACCAGGTCCTGTGTACTCAGAACACATGCATACGACCCTCCAGCGAGCATCAAGGTGGAGCGCAACACTTCTTGGAAACGTCTACGGTCTGACCACAATGAACTACACCTCCACTCGTGTCACCGGTACACAGAATTACACTGTCGTTCGTTGAAGAGCGTGCATCGTGTGTACGGAGCGATGTCATGATTGCCGTCCGTTTATGGTGCCGAGCGTTGAATGGTAATGAGGAGAACGACGCCCTTGCCGTAGGTGTGAGCGAATAGTTACGATTGTTTGTCAAGGTCACGCGGCGTTTCCCGTCTGAAACCGTGCCGTCAATGCAATCAGCGCGCTTGGCGGTAATGGGAGAGCAATTAGAGTCCCTGGTGCGACAGGGAGGTTATAACGGAGAAACTGCCTCCAGCAGCAGTGCCTATGGTAGAGGGTAGCTTCTCAAAGAGTATTAATGCTTAAGAATCAGCGCATTCACGAAAAACGTGAATGGTTAAGCAAAAGCGATTACACGGTGTCACAATTTAATACGCCAATTCCGCGTTAGCAACTGCAGAGCTTGTTCTTCTCTCGGTCGTTTTCGCCGAAGACACTCACGGAGTGCGCCTGGCTTCCAGTTTGTCTTCTACATTCGCTTAGGCCGGAAGAATAGACAACAATCCAGAACTGAATTAGCGCGCGCAGCAGCACTATGGGAGGTGCCTATCGACGCTGAGTGCGTCTGGCTACATGCGTAGCCGAACTTTAAAGGCATGTATTACTAAAGAAGACTTTGCGTGTCATATTGTGCAATCGTTGGTTTGGTTGGTTTTGTGGGGTTTAACGTCCCAAAGCGACTAAGGCTATGAGAGACGCCGTAGTGGAGGGCTCCGGAAATTTCGACCACCTGGGGTTCTTTAACGTGCACTGACATCGCACAGCACACGGGCCTCTAGAATTTCTCCTCCAAAGAAATTCTAGCCGCCGCGGCCGGGATCGAACCCGCGTCTTTTGGGCCAGCAGCCGAGCACCATAGCCACTGAGCCACCGCGGCGGCAATCGCTTTAGCTTAAGCAAAAGCATTTTGGTTGAGTATTTTGTTCAGAACCGAATCAAACACGAATAGTGTATCTTTGTTGTAGAGTCGAATGCGAGTAGGGTCGATTAAACCGAATCAAGTACGAGTCGAATATTTTTTAAAATATTCCGTACTTGAGCGAATATTCATGCAGAACGAATTATCGTGCGACAGCGCTAAGTGCTATAGCTGCGGCTCTGCATCAGGGCCCTATAACATGTGGAGTTATAATTATAGCTGTCAAAAAATGCAATATTGATCTCCATTAAAGGGCACGGAACACTGAGTCAGAACGTTAAAACTCTGAACTTTAGGCCATACGCATGGGCAACTATAATTTGCTACTGGTGATGATAGCCATTATACTACGCCATGTATGTCAATGTAGATGAGAGGGTTATGATCGCATATGACATGGAAACTTGCCTCTGCCCTGTTGCTCTTCTCAGTCTTGGAGGCCATGTATGGCAATTCACTACGCCGCCACACTTACGAACTGCATCATAGCGCTGAACCTTCCATCTCGCTTTGGGCGAGATGGAAGGTTCTAACGCCGCCATGCAGTGCGGCGTTAGACTGGACCCTATTTTTAAAGCAGCCGTAGAATAAAAATGTGGCTCGCTTTAATCGAAATTCGCACCAATTATTCAGTCCATTCGAAGACTTGAAGATACCTAGTCGATTAGTTTCAAATAACTCCGAAAATCGATCATTTGATTCTCGAACAGCGGGATATTCGGTACGATATTTGAAAGTTTCGAATATTCGCGCGTCCCTACCTAACCTTGATGTGGAGGACTTTTATTTATTTTTAGCGACAGCATTGCGGATAAATAGAGCCCACATAATCCCGAAGGAGTTCCCGGCAAGGTCCGATGGTGGGGCCGCTAGATCCAATCTTCGGAATCCGGCGGTCGATGCTTTGAGAGCTATTCTTGGAACGCCCGCCGTGATACTATCGGCGTTGATCCAATTACACTGGTTTCCCGCTTGTTACTCGCGAAGGTTGCAGGAGGGACTCTCTCCGAGCTATATGTTGCCGCGCTGTCTTCAACGAAGAAGCATGTTGCAGACGAAAAAAGCCACCCTCATCTAGTGTGGTGCAGATAGGCCTGGGAGAGGGCGATCTCAAGAGATGTGGAGAACGAAATTGTCGGTTGGTTGAAAGTTGAAACTCTTTCGAAAACAGGCTCAAAATGTGCTTCACTGCATCCGCACAATATATGAACATTAGCACGCTTTAAAATGTAGCAAGGACAATCAGTGACTGGAAAAATCTCACTGTTGAAGTTGTGAACCAGAAGTCATTTTAAACTGATTGTTGTTATTTAGCGTGTCACGGTATTTATTCTTTTTGTTTAACCTGTATGTATGCATGTTTTGCATGTATGCTCGTGACTATATTTTGTTTGTTTTTTTGTATTTTGGAAAAGCAATGCTCCCGCCATTAATCTTGTATCAAGATCGCAGTATTCATAAATAAATAATAAATAGACAAATTGTCCGTTGTCCTATCTACCTTTCTTGTGTGTGTCGTGTTTTGCGCTAGCTTTTGTACGAAGACAAATAAACATTACCCAATTTTTTTTTTGGCTGCGGAAATCTCGAACAAATAATTTATGGGGACCAATACCTTGTGTGTTGGAAATGTGACATAATATGTGGCATATGTAACAATGTACCATATCAGAAGCGGTTGATGATTTTACCGAAAGTGGTGTCACTTGCCTCCATTCAATGGGAATTTCCGGTCTGGTGACGTCAGCTCCTTCCAGCCAATGGACGAATTTTATGAACTACGACACATTTTTTTCCTTCCGGTGGGGCTTTTAATGCGGTAGAATTCAAAAAGCAAAAAAACCGGAATAGCCAGCTGGAATGCTCCGTTTGAACGTAACTTTAAATATCCAGGGTAATTTATTTCCTTGCCTCGACTAAGCAGCACAGCGAGGCATCTGTGTTATGTTTTAGACAAACGTAGCTCGACGCATATAAAAAAAATTTTTTTCTGTTCTTTTTCCTATGCCCAATGCTGTTTCGTTCGCACTGCTGATCTCACGTCGGTCGGATCATGCGTATCAAGCAATGCCTGCGCGTCTTAGAGCAGGAGTCTTTATCTAGAGGTCATCTTTAACTAAGAATAAGAATGGGGTGGAGCGCATATGGCAGGTTCTCTCAGATCATGAATGGTAGCTTACCAATATCCCTGAAGAGAAAAGTATACAACAGCTGTATCCTACCGGTACTCACCTATGGGGCAGAAACGTGGAGGCTAACAAAGAGGGTTCAGCTTAAGTTAAGGACAACGCAGCGAGCTATGGAAAGGAAAATGATAGGTGTAACGTTAAGAGATCGGAAGAGGGCGGAGTGGGTGAGGGAACAAACGCGGTTTAATGACATCTTAGTTGAAATCAGGAGGAAGAAATGGGCTTCGGCAGAGCATGTAATGCGAAGGCAAGATAACCGCTGGTCCCTAAGGGTAACGGAGTGGATTCCAAGAGAAAGCAAACGTAGCAGGGGACGGCAGAAAGTTAGTTGGGCGGATGAGATTAAGAAGTTTTCGGGGATACAGTGGCGGCAACTAGCGATGGACAGGGTTAATTGGAGAGACATGGGAGAGGCCTTTGCCCTGCAGTGGGTGTAGTCAGGCTGATGATGATGATGATATCTTTAACTAAAGCTCCTTGTGACTGGAGTCAAAAATAACCACCGAATCGAACCACTTTCCCACCTTCATCACCTTCCTAAATGACGTATATCTTTGAAGCACGGATGGACAAGCACTTAGAAAGCTACAGAAATTCACATCGTTCTTGTAGCGTTAACGAGCCTGCATACTATTCTGCGCTGAGTTGTTATTATTCCGATCCTAGTATTCTTATAATAGTCTACTTCTGCAGTCAGTTACTACTTGAGAATGCAGCACGGGCTCCGCCTCCGCAGACTATGCACTACCGTTCCTGCTCTCCGATATGCAGGGTGTGTAACCTAAGATTTTACACAATTTTTAGAAATGGACTTTCTGTGTTAGGAAGAGAGCTGTTTTTGGCATAGAATTTTCAGTGGTGTGATATATCAGAATACAGCTGTGCTAACTAGTAAGCTGGTAAACTAATACTGAATAGTTCAATTTTAAACTCTTATTATTAGGCTCCTTAATTATTGACAGGCGCGTAGCCCACCGCAGTTAATATTCATATCAGTTTTTTAGAATTTCTAAAACGTGGTTACCATCGGTGCTGTGGCCCAACAAATTCTTGCTACATCAGGCCGAAATACATGCGTTTTCGAGAAGCTTGCAGGCAAAGCAACCTATCCAGTGCACGTAACTCGTCGAAAAAGCCAAAATTTGTTGGGCCACAGCACCGAGGGTAACCGCGTTTTCGAAATTCTAAAAACTGATATGGACATTAATCATGGTGGGCTACATGCCTTTCAATAATGAACAGCCTAACGGAAGCGATTAAAAAGTTAACTATTCAATAGTAGTTAACCAGCCGACTAGTTAGCTCGTCTCAGCAGTATTCTGATTTATTACACCACTGAAAACGCTATGCCGAAAAAAGCACTCTTCTATCTCAAAGAGCGCATTTTGAAAATTTGGGTAAAATCTTAGGTGAAACACCGTGTATAAAATAGACGCTATAGAAAAAACGCTAGCCACAAAATCCTGCGTTTAGAAGAAGGCAAAAATGACGGATAGAGAGTTCCAAAACTTTAAAAAATTCATCGAGCATAAACAGTTCATTACGGGCACATATAGTTTTGTTCTCGTAAAAGCCCGCCATGGAACAGCTAAATGATAAGCTCGTGGCAAACAGCGACCGCACGTGTATTTCTTCTTCTACCTGTATAAACGTAATCTGTTCGAAATGAAGGATTTTTTATTAACTACCAGAATATCTGCAGAAAAATAAAATGCTTTGTAAACGGCGCTCTTTGGAGATCTAATTGATCCCCTTTCACTGCGTCTCTGTCTTTTGTACGAACGCAAGAGAATGAATATTCGGTGTGCCCTCATCTTCGACAACAAGGCAAGGGCCGTGACTTGCAAGCGGCGTATGTCTCTACGAAGCGGGAAATCTTAATGCATTACTGCGATAGCCACCGCCTCTACTCGGCACCTGCCTAGGGGCTGAGTAAGGCGGAGGAGCGAACTCTGCGGCGCCTGCAGACGGGAACTCTTCTCTGTCCTGCCATAGCAAAACACTTCGATACGAACACAGCTGGGGGCTGCCCGCACTGTGGAGGGATCTGCGATATCTTTCACATGGTGTGGTCATGTACTCAGGGTCCTCACCTTCCCCCACCCCCACCCCAGAAGCATGGGAGACTGCCCTCCTCAACTGCTCCACACTGGAGTTCCAAAGGGCTCTAGTAAAGCGGGCACGAGGCGAGGCGTCGTCGTGTGGTGTCCCGGACTAAGGATACCGACCATGTAGCGGGGTCTTCTGATCCCCAAACTCTCTCTGAGTATTAAAAAACGTTTTTCACCACCATCTACGAAGCCAGAAGAAATATTTACAACTTTTATGTGAATCTTAAGGGTCTCCCCCGTACATCACTAGACACCAAAAACTGGAAACCGCGGAAGGTCGAAACCGGTTCGGTGTGACATCACCACACAGTTTGACGAATTATGGCGAATTTATGGCCGAATGGCGTAAAATGGCGTGTCTTGAAGATGCAGAATGTAATAATGTATCATATAAGCGAACATGGAGTCATAGGCAAAATTTCCTTGAATTAAAACAAGCGAAAATCTCCAATTGTGGGTGGAGAGTGTGACGTCACGTACATAACGAGGCGTGACGTCAGTGAACTTCATCACTCGCAGCCATTAGGAGCGTACTTGGAGCCACTCGGAACCGCTCGGGACCACTCGAAGCCAATGAGAGCGCAGAGTGACGGTCTCGTCAGAATCCTGCGGTACATGAACGTGACCTAGCAGCAAAGCGCCAAGCTCGACGATGCGATCGCGCAGAGAAGGCGAAAGACGCTTAGTGCATGCAACGGAGGAGCAAGATACACTCCGATACGCGACAGCGCAAGACATTACGGCGACAGCGCCTTAATATCTTGCGCTGTCGCATATCGGAGAATACCTTGTTCCTCTGTCGCATACACTAAGCGTCCTTCGAATTCGCTGTGCGATCATGTTTCTTAAGCTATCTCTAAACGTACTACAACCGGAAAGAAAGAAAGAAAGAAAGAAAGAAAGAAAGAAAGAAAGAAAGAAAGAAAGAAAGAAAGAAAGAAAGAAAGAAAGAAAGAAAGAAAGAAAGAAAGAAAGAAGGAAAGAAAGAAAGGAAGAAAGAAAGAAAGGAAGGAAGAAAGAAAGAAAGAAAGAAAGAAAGAAAGAAAGAAAGAAAGAAAGAAAGAAAGAAAGAAAGAAAGAAAGAAAGAAAGAAAGAAAGAAAGAAAGAAAGAAAGAAAGAAAGAAAGAAAGAAAGAAAGAAAGAAAGAAAGAAAGAAAGAAAGAAAGAAAGAAAGAAAGAAAGAAAGAAAGAAAGAAAGTGTCCCCTCAACTTCTACTTTCTCGCTGCGGCGCAGTCTTCCGGTGACGCGCCTCGAAAAGCGGCTTTTATTGCGCATAGCAGGCTGCCGGACGTAGAGCACAGATAGGCATGCCTTCAATGAGGACGACTCAGAGTCGTAGCCCGCATACTTCCTGTCACTCATGATGCACGGCACGAAATGAGTTTTGCTACCACGCGGTACAGCGGATGCAGTGCGACTCATACCCAACAATTCTGGGCAAAAGCGTGTTCCAATGGCAAGCCGTTTACAAAAGCAATTTTTTTCGCATAATGTAAGATTTCACTGCAACATTCAGTATATCCGCTCATCACCCGACGTCAGTCGTGAATTTGTTTTTTCTGTTAACATTCTTGTGAGCGCCTAAAGCTTTCCCCACTGGTTTTCTATTGCAATCTTAACTCTTTGATGCGATCGGTGGAAACACTTTAAAAGAAATATTTTAGACATATCAGAAGAATGAACGATTTCCTTCAATATTTCTGTAATATGATCTTACAATTTTCCAATTTCAAAATTTTTGTCGGAGAATGTTGGACATGAAAACTGCGCAAAGTGAGCACGAGGCCACCACATCTTGGTTACAAGCACGTCAGAACGAGGAATAAAACAAAATAACGCCAAGCGCGAGCGGCCATTTTAAATCAGTCCACCATTTTTCCACGTCGTTAGCTCAGTGGTTGCCGCGATTGGCACGAGGAGCGGGAGGGATATAACAATTTGGAGGGCACTGAGAGGCTTCTGCACGCTTAAGCTGCAACATAATATACTGTATATCTGCTTATGCTAATCTCTTTTCGCCTTATTTTTTATTTTAACATGTCGTTTTTACCGCGGCCTTCCATGACAGCCACCGGAATCCAAAGATACTGAATTTCACAAAGACAAAAAAAAATGATGCCCAGGCTTAGCTTGGTTAAGCCAAGAATGCGTTGCATATTGCGCGGTCTTTTTGCGCGAGGTATTGCTTGGCGGCACTCAATTTTGTCAGCAGCCTTTCCTCCGTGACGTATGGATGAATGGATGGATGGCTAGGAGCGCCCCCTTTGAAACGGGGTGGTGGCAACCGCCACCATGCTCAGCCGTTGTTTTTTTTTCTTGAATTTTTTCTTTTTTCTTCTTTTTCTCTTTTTTTTCTTTCTTTTTCTTTTTTTCTTGTTTACTGTGTTTGCAATTCTCACAAAGAATCGCCATCATCATTACCTACGGTTTTTCCTCCGGCTGTCGTGACGTCACGTCACGTGGTTTGTTGGCTGCCCGGCCGCGCCCAAGGGCTGAACTGAGTGATTGCAATATGCTACGCATAAAAAAACGAAATATGGAGCAAACTAAAGAACAGAAAGCAGGAATGACATAGCAAAGTAACATCTCGCTCCAAAAAAAAAACAGTTTGCTTTCCCACAACGGCCAATTCCCAACGCGACAGCGTTAAAGGCCTAACCTAGAAAATCCGGCGTCGGAATTTGCGCTGTTTACGAAAAATCACGAGCACGGTTCTGGCAGGTGGCGCCCAGAGAGCAACCTAGGAGGCGGGTGGGCCACCTAGGTCACGTGGCCTTGTGACGTCATCACAACCTGCCCACCGGATAGTGAGAAGACTGCCCGCCGTGGCATGTGGCAGTTAATCATTGGTAGCTCGGGAAGAACAACCTGGGTCACACAAGGCCCACCGCTGGGAGAACCTGCCATCGCAGGGCAGTGGCGCATCGCTTAATCGCTGTACCACTGCGCCAGGACAGGTATGAGGACTCCCAGGGACATATGAGTGTAAAGTAGGGAAGGACGTTCTGCATATATGAGAATTAACCCATTACGCTATCGTGCCATACCCTTAAGGCGGAGCTTAAGTCCCTCCAATTTTTGTCTATTCTTGCAGGAACAAGTAACATTAAATACACAAAATAGCCCACATAAACTCTTGCTTGCTTAGCATACTTTTCTCTCTTTTAATCAAAGCTTACCAGACTTGACGTTCAAAAACCAGCTTGAAGCACACGCTACCTATGCATGAAAGGATATCCCAACATAGTCTCACGTTACTGCGGTTAGTGCTTCTCCACCGTACACACGCATATCCCCGCACATGCCTCCCGCAGAAAACAACAGCAAAATAGACGAAAGAGTTGACGGCCACCGAAGCAACTGCGCGAACAGTCTCACCTGTCGGCAGTGCTGTGCGCTCAACAGCTGAATTTCAATGCGCCGCACGTTTCGCCAACTCGTTTCCGTTTTGCGCACAGCCGTTCACATTTCGGGGAACTCTCGTCGCGGGCCAGCGGTGCGATCTCGCGTCCTTCGTCAGTCGACGGCCTGATATTATACTGCCGACAAGTGCCGACCGCGTAGAAGCCTCATATCGGTCAAAGAGTGTACAACGTGCGGCCTACCGGGAGCACGGTCGCTGGCCACACTGCGAAGAAACGGTATGTGCATAAGCATTGTATTGTATATTGTAGGCAGCGTTCAGAGCTAGTACTTTTATATATATAAAGTTAAGTAAAACGTTGTTCGTTCGGTGTCCGCAACTTCTCTGTCATGGTGGGTATCGATTGTAAGCCTGCCGTGAAGAAGGGAATACCATTACCAAAACTATTGGTAAAATAAAGCTCGAAAGAACAGTCGCGTTTGACGTAATGCTGTACCTATACTAGTAACCTGGGCCATTGGAACCAGAATACTATATATATATATATATATATATATATATATATATATATATATATATATATATATATATATATATATATATATATATATATATATATATATATATATGCAGTAGCCATGAAGCTCGCGTTCATCTGCTGAACGCCAGCTTCTGGCCGGAACGACCTAATAAATGTTTCGATATGAAGTGATGTTCCTCCTTTTACTTAACTTATAAACAGCAGTTAAGAAAGCTTTTCTTCGCAATATATATATATATATATATATATATATATATATATATATATATATATATATATATATATATATATATATATATATATATATATATAGTGTTTTTTGCCCTTTACAGATTTTTTAAAAAGAAGGCGTTCATAGCATCGTGAATGCCGCCTTCATGGAATGTATATTCGTTTCGGCGGACACAAGATAAGGCAATAGCGGTCCCAGTTAAATAATTAATTAGCCAAATTTCGTTAATTATATTATTAACTCTACACTTTACGCTGCATATTGCAATCGCAATTTTGGAGACTTCAATGATTCAAAGCAAATACAATATGCAGCATGTCCCTAAGTGCAAGAGGTATAGAGATATTCGCGATTGAATTTTCAGCCTTTTCGGATCCGATTCGGGAACTGCACGCTCAGAGTGCGTCAGAAATCCCACCCACGATACTACGTAAGAGACTGGCGAAATGACGACGACAACCGACAGCACCAAGGCCGACAAGGCTGTGACTGCGGCAGGCAGGCGCTCGAGAAGAGAGCATAGTCACTGCTTCCGTGAGCACCACGCGCTCTTTTTTAGTCATTTGCATTGAATTTGGAGGCACGTTTCCTGCCGTCAGCGGATTCGAAAAAGCAGCACGGTGATAACGCGCAAGATTTCCCTTTTCGCTCTGGCTCGGCCAAGAAAGGAATGGTGTGCAAGTTGTTTACTTGTGCTCTATTATTTTTCATCTAAAGTAATTTCAAAAGACGTGAACTGATGACTGTCGCCCGGTCGTATCTTTTTGGCTAGGTTTTATGCATCAGTAATGCTCAAACTGCCTGCCTTCAACCGCTACGCATGCCATGAATCTCTAGCACTCGTTTCACAACCTGCGGGAGTATATTCGGACGTGCCCTGATTATTTGTTTCAGGTCTGCCACGTTTTCGGGTTCAGTTGCGTAGACTTCGTTCTTGACGTAACCCCAAAGAAGTCCAATGGAGTTAGGTCGGGTGACCTAGGTGGCCAAAACATGATCCCACCGCGCCCTATCCACTTACCGGGGAAGTTGTTGTCGAGTCAATCCCTTGCACGCGACGAGAAGTGCGCAGGCGTCCGGTCGTGCTGGAACCACGAGCTGTGGACTTGACAACGGAATCTCGGACATGAAATCGCTGACAGCACCACTTAGAATACTCGCTCTGTATGACTGCTGTTAGATTTTCTTCCGGAAAGTACGGCCCCACAACTCGATCTGAATAAATGCAACACCAGGCATTCACTGACCACCGGACTTGTTCCCGGAGCCTGTGCGGGTACTGATCAGACCAGTAGTGGCCGTTGTGTACATTGACACCCCATTACGGCAAAAGTGGGCCTCGTCCGTCCACAGAACTTTCCTGAAGAAGTCTGTGCCTTCGGCAAAGTTGATCAACGCCCAGTTGCTGAATTCATACCGCTTTTTATAATCGTCTTCACTGAGAACATTTTGCAGCGATATGTGGTAAGGATAAAAACTATGCTTCTTGAGCACTCTCCAAACTGAATAGCGGGAGGATCCAACGGCCTCGACGATTTGACGGATGCTGGCTTCGGGGTATGCACGAACGT
>NC_143013.1:58731936-58796936 GCF_055824585.1 Amblyomma mixtum | reverse complement strand
CAATCTTCGTCAGACATCATCAATCAGAACGCTGTGGCCTGGCGCCTAGAAGAGTTTCTTCAGAGAGAGGGCGAATATAAATAGAGTTTATTATTATAATAACTGATTTGGCTCAATGCAATGCCCTAGAATTCATAAGAAATTGCGCGACCAGGGTTCAGGAAAAGCCTATCTAAGGCTGTTCTGAGATATCTATAACGGCTGCACAGCCGCCATAACTACGTGACAAAGAGACTGATGACGTACGAATCAGGAAGAATGCAAGGCAAGATCACACAAACTGTATAGTACATTTCACCACGTGTTTACGGAAGGTCTTCTGAAAACTGAATTCGAAATAGTTGGGTAGAAAGCTTATCGATGATCACCTTTAATTTCAAGTTTGCATGTAACTTTGCATTCTTAAAATTTAACATCTGACTGTTCCAGAACTGCTACACATGAAACGTGTTTTTTATTTACGTTCAAAGTACACCCTTGTTCAACATTCTTTTTTGGCGTACCTTATTAGAATATGGAAACGTTGCAAATATAATTATTATTACCATCGTAATTATTCATTTTGAGATATTACTTATGAATAGTAGATGCATTTTGGTTCTTATCACAACCGAGTGTTAGTAGGCTTGTCGCAGGAAAAAATTATTGAAATGGATAAAACAAAAGCAAAATCATGAAAAGAAGTTGGTGATTCTTTGAATAAAGAAAGTGTGTGTCTCTGTGACTGTGAGTTTTAGGCAAATGATCTATTTCTGGAACATTGGCGTTCGACAGCAGCAAATTCAGTCTGGCAATAATCCAACCAAAGAGGCCGCCATATTACGACGACTGGCGTAAACGCCCCACCACTCTGCCAAATATCGGGGCGGAGATGTGACGATTTTATAACGCAGCCTGTTAGTGGTCAGCATACCAAGCGCATGCTAAGTATGTTGGATCTTCCCTACATTTTTGGGCTCTTACCTCCTGGCTACTTGTGCTGTCGCAAAGGCGTTCCGAATCATTTGATGCATCTCATAATCGCACGCCCAGCAAGATCCCGGCAAAGATTGCTGGCAGCGACAGGCAGGACGTTTCACTTTGTAGCCATGGATCTCACCTGTGCCCCCTGCAGTGGCTGCGCGCAGACTGATTGCAACACGTGCGCTACTGGGATACGCCCCTTTGACAGCGGCTTATATACCGCGGCACTGAGCGCTGTCGCGGCACTTCGTCCTAGCTTGTCACTGACGGCGGCCCAGCACTGCTGGTGCTCGCCAGAACTTTTTAGATTGAATAAAGAAATTCCGTTGGCACACTTCGCTGAAACTTCGTGGTTCTTGCTTGCACGGAAGAACACCACACCCCCTTCCCGCCTCCCGCAATGCGTACCCCACCTGTGGACGACGAAGGTAGCGCGACGCAAGTGCAGATGGTGTTCACGTGATCACGGAAGAGAGCCTTGCGTGACAGAGGTGGGTGCATCGTAGCTATGCTGCAAAATGCCAACCTGGTTGTTTTCCCTTTAATGTGCTGTGTGAAATTTGAAAAGGAATTGCAGGCAGCTATAAGGGTGGCTTCAGGAAGCAAGAAGACGCAATTCGAAGTGCACACACCTTGCAGCTCTTTCCCACGGTATTGGCACTCCCTATATGGGAAACGGCAGTGTTGCACAATGGAACATGGAGATGTGGCTTCATTTTTCACGGTTATTTCAGAAAGCATAAATCAATTCAGAAAGCATGAGGAACTTTATTGCTTCAAGCATTGCACGTAGTGCAGTGTTTAAGGGGTTAAGAAACTCGGGTGACGCATTATGAAGGATAACAGTGGACCACGACTGGCAAAACAGCGGTTGGTCGACAAATCAATATTAAGAAAAATGCGGAAACGCAGTACATCAAATTCAGCCTGGTTGTGTATGGAGACTCGTAAAAAATAATTCGGAGAATATGAGTGGCTTGGTCTACATTTAGAGGTAACATATTACGAACATGGTATATGGGCACTAGATGCGGCCAGACATTTATTGTAGATGGCGTGAGATGCGATGAGCGGCGACGGCTAGCAAACAATACGTTCTGTCTGCCGTCGTGCCTTCATCCGTCCACTCGGCGCGTGCCTGGCACCTCCTGTTCTGTTTCAAAACATCATTCTGTGTGTTGGCGCTATAGAGCCCCTCATACAGACAGTACGCCATGCAAAAAAAAAATAAAGAAAAGAAGGAAAGAAACCGAAAAACACAATGAAGCAGAATACTACAAATTAAGAATCTATACACGTATACACAGCTGGAGTCCGTGTCCAGGTAATACTGTGATATGCACACAGGGTCGCATGAAAGGGATATTCCGCAGGTCGCGACTGGGTCCAGGCGACTGGATCCAGCTCGATGAGGAGCCATGAGTCTTCGATATATTGCAGGCGAATTAACGAGAGCAATTGTCAGGATGCTGCACGAGCACCAGAGACGTAAGCTGATTGTGCCAGATGTGGCCACTGCGGGTATTCTGTTTGGCCAGACTGTGCGGCATGGTGCGGTGATAATCTGCCGAACGCTGACCCGAACAGGGCAGGGTAGCTGTTGTAGAGATACGGGGATGTCGCCGGCCCGTGTGACGTCGGTGAGGGATAGTCGTAGGCAGTATTCGTGCCATAAACTTCACTTAGAAGTCTGAATACCACAGCGACGAGCCCGTGGCGTGAAAGGAACAACTAGGTGAACAGTGGGCGATGCTGTGCATGTAGCGGGTGTGGCAAGTGCATGCGGGGAATTTGTAGCGGTGCAGCCATTAGGCAAGGGTCTTGACGCACAGATGCACGAGGAGCTGGTGGTAGCACTGTGCAAGCAGAAAGTTGCCACGTGTCCGGTTCCTAGATGCAGAAGGCGGAGCACCAAGGCAAAGTCAGTCGCCACCGGCTCTACAACACGTACCAGGGAGGTTGCGTTGCATAGGTCGTGGGAGTCTGGTGTCGTGGAGGCGCAGAACCAGACTGACGCGACCTCTCTGTGCAAGGTGACCCCAGTAGAGGGGTAATCGCAGGTAATCGCAGAACACTTGCGGCAACGCAGTCGCAGTGGCTTCAGTCTTGTGCTGCAGACTCACGCTACTCGCAGGCCAGCGCGCGAACGACGAAAGGACTCGATAGGAGGGAGGGACAGCGCAGGTTGTGCTCTCTGATTTCTAGAAGAGCTTGAAGCCGATGAACTAGTGAGTGGTTTGTTGTAGAAGACAATGACAGCCACCTTCAGGTCATCATATAGCGTTGGCGGGTTCCGATAAGGCAAGCCTCTTGAAGAGGCTTTATGTGAGACGCGTTTGGCCAGAAATTATCGGTGTAGCCTGGCTGGTCACAGCATGGAGATGGAAGTGGGATTCTAGGAGAACAAGCCATAGGTGCGGATTCTTCTCGTATAAGGGTACTACGCCGGGCAGCGACAACATACTGTGGTGGTGACGCCTGAGTAAGTACGCCTTCGTCGAAAGACCCCGCGGAAGCGAGTCCATCACGTGGCTAGTTGAACACGGATGGCTGGGATGTAATGCCCCCTGGGGCCCTTAAGGGTAAATAAATGATGATGATGATTGCGCCGGGGCTCTGGGGGGGGGGGGGGGGCATCATGGTAGTGCCCCGACGGGCACCAGCACTGCGGGGAAGACAGATGTGAGGAGCGCGTCGAGTGAAATAGCACGACTGTGCGCTGCATGCATCCAGGTAGTCCAATGTCACCATAATGTCGAGGCCAGACGCGGCCCCACATTTATTATAGATGGCTAGACACCCGATAAATGGCAACGGCCAGAGAACAACACGTCCGCTCTGCCGCTGTGCATTCAACGCTCCACTCGCTGCGTGCCTTGCATCTCCTATAGTTTTTCAAAGCGCCATTCCATGAGGTGGCACCTCAATGGCTTAGAAAAAATGAATTAATTGACTGTATGATGCTTGCGCTGACTAACGTGATATAAAGGTGGAGGCTAATGAGCAGACTCAGCCTATACTGACGGTCGCGCAAAAAATTATGGGACGTAGACAGTCGTAAGGTTATCGGACAGAAAGATAGAAACAAGACCCAGAGAAGAAACCGGAAGAAATGCTATCTTAGTCAGAATTCAGAACTAATAGGAAGGTTTATGTTTTATGAGGGTTTGACGTCCCAAAGCGACTAAAGCTACGAGGGATGCGATAGTGAAGGGCACCAGAAATTTCGACCACCTTAGGCTGTTTAACCTGCACTGAGATCGCACAGTACACGGGCCTCTAGAATTTCGCTTCGATCAAAATTAGACCAACGCGGCTGGGATCGAACCAGCGTCTTTCAGGTCCACAACCGAGCGCCATAACAGCTGAGCCATCACGGCACTAATAACAATGGGAAGGTCATGTAACGAGAATACAGGATAGCCCACTGTTCCCGGGAAGAACACAAAGGACAATTGTATCCGATTATTTTTCTGTGTGAAGATTGATTATTTGGCTTTTTCCGTTTATGGGGACATTTAGGGACCTAAAGGACGCTACTAAGGCTGACAAAATTTAATCTCGTAACGGCTACACCAAAAAATAGTGTTTGACACTGTTTTGATGTCAATCGCGATTTAGCCTAGCCTGTGGACTCGCGCATAAAACTTCATTTGAACGGATGTACCATAGTTGGTAAATGGCGGCACCCGTATTTCCTCTTCTGTTCTTTTGTTGTCTGCAAAAAGTCCGCTTTTGGTAGAACCAAGTGGGCATGTCATTAGAAATGAGGACCCTACCTTTACAGGCGAAGGAGTATTTGCTCTCTATATCCCTTAAAAGTAGCGGAGTCGATTCCAAAGGAGAGCAACCTTAGTAGTACGCCTCAGTGTAAGGTGGGCGGACAAAATAAGAAAGTTGGAGGAGATGAGTTGGGTACAGATAACCCCCCTAGCTAGGATATATTTTTATGCTGATGATGAAAAACATTATGCAACACCCGTTTCGTGCTTCTTGTATTTAAGCACAGCTTCACACACATACAAGCACAGCTTCGTTAAGAAGCTGTGCTTGTATGTGCACAGCTTCTTAACGACGCATTCCTCTCAGTGTTCACCCATGAAGACACCACTTCCTCGCCCATGTTACAATCATCTTCCGTCACTTCCATGCCAGAAATTATCATTAATGAATCAGGCATTCCTGCCCTTTTGAATAACCTCAAAGTTACTACTAGCTCTGATCACCTTGGATTTAATAACAAAATACTGAAGAATGCCTCTCTAAACCTCTATCAAGTATTGACATCACTTTTTTCACAATCATTATCATCTGGTACAATTCCTGACGACTGGCGTACAGCGAAAGTAATACCCATTTTCAAATCCGGAGACCGCACCATTCCACTTAACTATCGCCCTATCTCATTAACCAGCAACATCTGTAAACTCCTGGAACACATAATTCATACTCAAGTAATTAATTATCTAGTGGAGCACGATATCATTTTCAAATACCAGCACGGTTTTCGCAGGGGTTATTCATGCGACACACAACTCGCTGGATTTACTAACGGCATATTTTCCGCAGTAGACGCTGGCTTACAGGCTGACGCAGTATTTTTAGACTATTCTAAAGCTTTTGATCGCGTTCCCCATCACAGGCTCCTAACGAAATTGACAAACTTAAATCTCCATCCCAACGTTATTTCATGGATAAAACAATTCCTCGATAACAGAAAACAATTCACCTCTGCCAACGGCTTTAACTCGTCTTCTGTCCCCGTAACATCTGGAGTCCCCCGGGGAAGTGTATTTGGCCCTCTGCTTTTTTTAATTTTTATTAACGATCTACCCAAGTGTGTATCGTCTCAAATTAGGTTATTCGCGGATGATTGTGTAATATATCGTAATATTACTAATGAAACCGACCGCCATTCGCTTCAAACTGATCTTGACGCTGTAACGGCTTGGTGTTCTTCCTGGCTAATGTCTCTAAAAGCATCTAAAACAAAGTTAATGTCGTTTACTAACCGTTCCACTCGAATTGCTACAACCTACTTCCTCAAAAACGATAGAGTTGAACTTACAACAACTTACAAGTACCTAGGAGTTCACTTTCAGTCTTACCTAACTTGGCATTACCATATTAACACAATCTTAGCATCAGCAAATCGCGCACTCGGCCTTCTTAGGCGTAATCTCAAACACGCGCCTTCACATTTAAAAAAACTTGCTTACATCACGCTAATCCGCCAGAAAGTTGAGTATGCTTCTGCCATATGGGACCCTCATCAAGCTTACATCATAAACAACCTTGAATCCCTGCAAAACCGTGCTGTTCGCTTCATCTTTTCAGATTATTCACGCTTCACCAGTGTCACAGCATTAAAACAACGTGCCGAGTTGGAACCGCTATCATGTCGACGCCATTTCGCTCGCCTAACCTTGCTTCACAAACTGTATCACCATCCCACCCTCCACGACGACTTCTTTTTGCCACATCCTGCAGTCTTTCCTCGCCGTGACCACGTTAACAAAATAAAACGCATCACATGCCGTTCATTGCTCTACGCGAAATCATTCATTCCTCGCACTATAATAGATTGGAATAACTTGCCATCACACATAGCTACTGAGGTTAACCCACAATCGTTTCAGCATTCGTTAAAGCAAACCATGGACTAACAGATTTGGTATTTTTGTTGTATTATGTGCATTTACTGAGTATTTTATTCTGCGTTGTTTGTTATTATTTGTGTACATTACTAGTTTTAATTCATTATTACGTGTATTTTGTTCAAATTCCTGTGCCATATTTTTTTGCTTGTAACGCCCCCCCCACCCATGTAATACCCTCGCACGAGAGCCCTTAGGGGTATTGTAAATAAATAAATAAATACCTGAAAACACATTACGATAGCTAGGAAAGCTTAGCACCATGAAGGGTTATATGAAGGCGTAAGCAGCAATCGTTGTTCAAACGCATTATCAAAGTCCCTCTGACATACGAGCGCTCACTCTCCTATTGCCAGATTTTCCGACATGATCTGGACTAAGGAAATGGCTGTAGATCTGTCATCAAGTGCAAATTACGCATGCTTAAGGCAAGTCATGAGAATCTTGACGCAGTATTTTTGGTTTGCAGTTGTGAATACCACACGGCATTTTATAAGCCAATTTAGTTTCTGCAATTGGCGTTTCTGCAATATTTATTGTGTCCGGGCAAAACTTGAGTCAGTATTTGTACATTGTTATGAATTTATGAGTGACAACATGTTCAAGTTATTCAGCTATATCTCCGAACAACTTGGAAAAACGACCTTATGCTCGGCTAAGGACAAAAATATCAGCGAGCGATTGCAAAACACCTGGAAAACTTGCTATCTGAAACGGCACACATTTAATCCTCCCAGTATTTATGTTCTTGTTTGAAAACAAGAATGTCTCAATTTATAGTCCTCTGCGTAAACTAAATTACAGTTCTCTGCCTGAAAGATTAAGGAGGAATTCCAGAAAGAAAGAGTAGTTTTTCCCGGAGCTGACGTGGAGCTCCGCTGTTCTAAACAAGCAGTAACTGAGGTTGTCCCATAAATGTGGATTCGCTCGTTTCAGAAACGAAAGTAATGCTTTCTAATTTCATGAAAAGCCGTTCCTCTTTTCGTAAATTGTGATATGAAACTTTCCGGAGCGCCTCATAGTCGTTTTCGTACAACGCAGATGCTCTCGAAGATCTTGTGCATACATTTAGCTTTTTCGCGTGTTCCAGGCATTATATTTTACTGCTATCCTGCGAGCTGGGCTTTGGTTCATTGTGTCTATGTTTGAAGAGCGTTCGAGCTCAGCTTGTTGGGGGCCGAAACACACAATGAATGCTTTCCGCTAAAATGAGCTTTAATGCCAAACAATAGCTAAATCATTCAGCAACACTGTCTAAAAGCGTAGCAATAAAATATATAAAAATAATTTTCGTACTCTCTGACGAAAGAAACGCGAACATAAAAAAAAAAACCACACTGTGAGCAGAAACGACACGTGGCATTAAACGTCGTCTACACTGCTATATCTAAATTACACAATAATAATTCATACTAACGTGATTTCAAGACTCAATAAGTCACTAAAAATAGTTTACAAAAGCTGTCTTATTCCAGCTAAAATTTGTACCATATGATCTCTGTGACGTCGTGCACAAAAATAGACCTGTTATTGAAATGTCTCCCGGAACTAAATTCTTACTAGTATTTTTTTACGAATTTAAGCTAGAGGAACACCAATCTCACTACTTCGCACCAAAAGCATTCGAAGGATGTAGTTATGGCAAGGAAGTTCCCGTTTTTTGTCCTATTCCACGAAATCGCTTTAAACTGTGCTTTCTTGTAAGATGCGCATTTGCGCTACTAAGATAGAGTATGGAAAAACAGACATATAAGGCATATTGTAATCTATTTTTAATGACAAAAAAAATGCTCTACGAGCGACTGAAAAGCACGCCCTCGGTAGCCAGTCATCTCTGTTGTATGCAAACTCAGACGTGTGAAATTAGACAGGTTGCATCAGGTGAAGCTGCTATGATCACTTAACTGAGAAATACGAGGGGGTACCCAAAAGAAACCGGACTTATTTTCGTTTGAACTTATTTGTTCACATTTTCAGCACAGACCTTTATTATCCTTCAAAGTACTCTCCACTTACAATAATGCGTTAGTCGAATCTTTCATTCCATTTTTCAAAACATTTTTTAAATTCATCTTTTGTGATGCTTGACAGTCCCTCCGTCGTTTTTTTCTTCACCTCAGCAACATCAGCGAAACGCTTTCCATTTACCTGTCTTTTCATTTTACGAAACAAAGAAAGTAGCACGTGCCAAGGTCGGGTGAGTATGAGGGTTGAGGAACAGAGGACATGCCATTTTTGGTCCGAATTTGTCTTAGAGACAGGGCTGTGTGAGCAGGGGCATTGCCATGGTGGAAAAACCAGTCACCCGTCTGCCGCAAATCAGGCCGCTTCCACCGAACACTGTTGCCCAATCTTTTCAAAACATCCAAGCAGAAAGCCTGGTTAACTGTCTGACCCTGCGGAACAAATTCTGAATGGACGACTCCTCTCACTTCGAAAAAACAAATCAGCATTGTTTCGAGGTTTGGTTTCACCTGACGAGCTTTCTTGAGGCGAGATGAATTTGAAGTTTTCCATTGGCATGACTGTTGCTTTGATTCAGGATTTAATTCAGGAACACTTGAGTTGTCCCCATAGCACCGTCCTTGAACGTCTTTCTGAATATTTCAAGAGTTTCCGTTCCACTGTTTCCGAGAAAAAATCAAAATTTCACCGGCGCATGCTGTTCACGAACATCAGCCATTGCAAAAACGACACTCACACCAAACAGTCGTCACTCTAAAACTCTGCCTAAACTAGTCTGACCTCCTTCAGCGACGGCACTCAGCTTACTGACTCAGAAATGTTCGTTCTATGCGCTCCTAGCGACAAAACGCGGCACCACAGAAGCTGTGCCGATTCAAAAAATTAGTCCGGTTTCTTTTGGGTACCCCCTCGTATGTAGGGACACAGACATTTTTGAGGACATTGTCAAACTTACAAAGCAACATTTCTCAACCCTCAATGAGGCACATAGTACTTTAAATATGGCCTCGTTTCGCAAGAATTATTGATTTCAGATGATATAATATAGCGCCTCAAACGTTTTCCATAAGTTTACATCACAACAAAGAATTTGCGTCTACTTTGTAAGTAGGAATGAAATGCAGTTTTTGAAAAATGCCTACGATCTTTATATTTTTCTTTTCTTTGTTACACGAAGCCCACTCCTCACATCTTACGAGTATCTTTTACTAAATTATTATCGCAGTTTTGATATCTTTTTGTTTGTACGGATACCTCTGGCAAAGTGTTCACTGCCAGGTACTCCGAGGCGGCGCTAATCACGTTGCATATATGCGGCATTTTTTCTCAATTTTCCAACCATATCTCAAGTGGAAATGCCTTCGTACTTTGTGGTAAAAATGCATGAAATAAAAAAGTCAAAATCTATCAGTGACTCAAAATTCGGGGCATTCGCCTTCTCTACTGCTCTATTTTTGTCGTGTATTCGGCGCGCGCCGTGAAAGTGCACTTCGTATTGCCTTCTTTCTTTTTGCGCTATATAACCACCGCAGTTTTTAATACCCAGTTTATCTTAATTTTACACGTCCCAATTTCCTCTCTTTGACTTTTTCCCGGGCTGTGATGCGTAATGATTTGGACATTAGCAAACTCAATCCGAACAAAGCTTAACTAAGGGAGGTGAGCCCAACAGAAGCGCGCTGCTGGCGACAATAAAAGTGTTTAGGAAGCGAATGAGGATTCCGGTTGGAGAGAGACAAATGCACATTTTAAATCCTCCGCAAGATCGTTCAAATTTGTATAGGGCAGAAAATTCGAACATGAAAATGGCACATTCTGGCCGCTGATGTCATGAAAATAAACTCCCAGTTACTTAATAAAGTCCGGTGATACTGCGAAAATACTCTAATATGCCGGACAAGAAGAGCGTGATCAGACGCAGTGCGCCTTTTTTTTTTAAAGAGATTGGTGTAAACTTTGCCTTCGTTAACATATATTTTTCGAAAAGAAATTGCGAGTAATCCGAGACATAAATTGGCTATGAGCGTATACAGGAAGAGAAGTCAAAATGCTAGAAAGCCTTATAATTAAATGCTTGAAAAAAAAACGGTAAAAACTAGGCCGTCATTGCAGCACCTTGCGAATATATTATTGTCCGACTGGCAGAGTACTGAGTTCGAGCATGTTTGCGCGGCAAGACTCTCGGTGCTATCTGCGTACAGAATACCGAACAAAAAACGTAACCAATTCAGAACACGAAAAGCTTGATAGCCCAGCAGATCGGCGGTAAATACCTTATCCTGCGTGGATGCCTAAACCAGGTCAAGAAAGCTGAGGTTAAAGTGGTAATGCATACGTGATGAAAGCGAATGCAGGGGTATACGAATACGCGCTTGTGTTCTCAAGTCATAATTTTTCTTTATAACCAATAAATTGCACCTCTATCAAGTTAGAGGGGATATATCTTTGCGTATTTGAGCGGTAGTGTGTAATCCTCTGCACGTTTAGTCAAGCTAATATCATGGCCTCTGAATAGCATGGTGTCCGTAGCGGGCCGGCTTCCTTCTCCGGACATCTTGATTAAACAATACACATGCAGAAAACTGTTGAGAACTGTGAGAACGAATTGTTTTCGCTTGGCTCACGCAGCAGCCTATTCGCTTAAGAAAGGCACAGCGCTGCTAGATGATTGCGTCTTTGGTGTGGTATGAGACTGTAGTGCCTCCATGAAGGAAGAGGAATTTTTGTTGCGAAAGCAACACTACCCTAGTCGCCGAGCCATTTCGCAAAGCCGAGGAAAGGCCATACCGCGCATGCGCGAGGAGCAGTGAGGACGCACAGCTGGCGCACCGCCGGCGGCGCAGCGCGAGTGACTCAGAGGTGCCGCCGCCGAGCTTGCCAGTTGCGCATGAGCAGTAGCGGCGCAGAGCTAGCTTGCCGTGGCCGCCGGCACGCCTGCTGTGCGTAGTGACGTCACTTGCTTCTCGCGCATGCGCAGTATGGTCGTGCAAGAGCATGCGAAACCACGAGCCTATGGGCGATGTAGCTCACGCAACAATATATGGCTACGCGCAGATGCTGCTTTGGCAGTCCTCCAAGTTTAACCAGAGCTAAACCACAGCAAATATTTTTTTGCTTGGGTTTAGGCAGTTGCGCATGCTCCGTATTTGTTGAGCAGCTGTTGGTGCTGCATCGAACATATTATATATTTGTGGCACTTGTTTGTTCTTGATTACTGAATATTCTCCGAGGCATTTTGATTTCTATTCTCTCGGCGCAAGCAGCTATAAAAGCGGCGAAGGCAATGGCTGCAGGCGCTATAGAATCTGGAGTTGATCTGTTCGTCCCCCATTTATCGTTGCCTCATTGATGAATCTTACTCTTGGGAAAACTGGCTGACTGAAATTTTCTCTTTACAAAGCAGGCTGTGAAGGATTTGTCTGAACCGAAATCATTGGTCTATATGCCTAAGCAGAGGAGTTTTCAAACTTAAATCAAGCAGGCAACTGGTGATTCGAGCGGAAAACCAGACGCTGTCGCTCTAATAAAGCAAGATCAAGAATAACTTTACAGTGCTAAAATAAAAAACTGTGGAATTTACAAAGAAATCGCCCGCTATTCTTTATCTATCACTATAGAACATACTGAGTCTCAGTGATACGACATACCATTGTGGTATAAAGTATTACGTTTGATTAAATACAATTTACAGCCTATTACAACAGAAAAGTGACATATCATATGCCAAGAGAAATTCAAACTCGAAATTTCGTGATGCACTCTTGTTGTAAATTCACAGACGAAATAATACATTTGTGCTAGAAACAACCATACCATATAACTTTTAGCGCGCTTCCAAAAAGTAGCTCCAAGACGACTGGATTGTAGATATAAGAAATTTGCACCCCCTATGATTCATTTACAAGAAAGCAACACGTATAGTAGAAAGGAAAATCTGGCCAGCTGTCTTTGAGAATATTTGCTTAAAATTAATTAAAAAACATAGAGGCTAAACAACATCCACTAGGTGTTTTATTGGCTTTAAAACATTTAACCTATTAAATAATAATAATCATCATCATCATCAGCCTGACCCCGCCCACTGCAGAGCAAACGCCTCTCCTATGTCTACCCAATTAACCCTGTAGTAGCCAACGCATCCCCGCAAACTTCTTAATCGGATCCGCCCACCTAACTTCCTGCCGCCCCCTGCTACGTTTGCATTCTCTCGGAATCCACTCCGCTACCCTTAAGGACCAGCGGTTATCATGCCCTTGCATTACATGCCTTGCCCAAGCCCATTTCTTCCTTTTAGTTTCAACTGGGATGTCAATAACCCGCGTTTGTTCCCTCACCCACTCCGCCCGCTCCCGGTCTCTTAACCTTACACCTATCATTTTTTTTCCATAGCTCGTTAAACTTAAGCCCTAACTTTGTTAAGGCTTAAGTTAAGCTAAAGTTACACCTATCGTTTATTTTTCCATAGCTCGCTTAACTTAAGCCTCAACTTTGTTAAGGCCTAAATTAAGTTAAGTCTTATCTTTGTGTCCTTAACTCAAGCTGAACCCTCTCTGTTAGCCTCCACGTTTCTGCCCCTAGGTGAGTACCGTTAAGATAGAGCTGTCGTACACTTTTCTCTTGAGGGATATTGGCAAACTGCCATTCAGGATTTTAGAGAACCTGCCATATGCGCTCCACCCAATTCTTATTCTTGTAGTTATTTCCCTCTCATAATCCGGACCAGCGGTCACTACCTACCCTAAGTAGACATATTCTCTTACTACGTCCAGCACCTCGCTAATAATTGCGAACTGCTGTTGCCTTACTAGGCTGTTAAACATTACTTTGGTTTCCGGCATGTTAATTTTTAGTGCCACCGTTTTGCTCTGCCTGTCTAACTCATTGATCATGCTTTGCGGTTCACGTCCTGAGTGGCTTAGCAAGGCAATGTCATCAGCGAATCGCAAATTACTCAGGTATTCTCCATTAACTCTTACCCAAACTCTTCCCATTTCAGGCCCCGGAATACCTCCTGTAACCAGGCGGTGAATAGGTTTGGCGAAATCATGTCTCCCTGCCTGACACCTTTCCGTTATCACAAAATGAACAAGGGAGGGGAAAACCTCAGGTTGCTTGAGCCAACGTTTCGACAAGAGGACTTGTCTTCGTCTGGGCAAAGCGTTCATCATTGGCAGGGATTAAATAGGGCCTTCGCTCCGGTGAGGAAGGCCCCGGGTGGGGGAAGGAAAGTGGTGTGAGAGGGGATGCGTGTCAGGAAGGGGAGGGAGGTGAATCTTTATTCGTTAAGCTGCTATAGTGGAAAAACTTATATCCGGGGTGTGTGTAATGAACAAAGGCTTTGAAGGGGTTGCGACGGGGGCAGGCGCTGGGTGGACCTGTAAAACTCAGATAAGAGGATTAGTCAGCGTGGCACAGGGAAATGAGAACAAGGCAAACAAAATAGGCTGGCACTGGAAGGAGAAAGAAAGGGGGGGGCATTTCTAAGGAAGGGCAAGGCAGGGGGGGGGGGGGGGGGGGGGGAATGGCTCGAGTTCAGAGAAAGCCAAAAGGTGGGAGCGGAGGGGGTAACAGGAATGTCACGGTTTTCGAGAACTGATAGTAGGTGATTATGGGGGAAAAAATGAACAAAAGAAGAGGGTGAAAAGGCCGGAAATGGGGTGGAAGATATGGCGTGGGAAGGGTGCAAACAGCGATAATATACTTATGCGAGGCTCTAGGAAATGGTCTGACCACGTGCAAGACATTTGTTAATTTAAAATTATGCTAACCCTGGAATGTACCTGAGAGATTCCAGGTTTCCTCTGGACATGTTAATCCCTGTTGGTTGCAGTGCTTTAAATTTGTGGATTAGGAATGCTTCTCTGTATTTTCTGTCCCTAGTCGATTTGAAGCCTGACTGAAGAATGAACAATTTGAGTTCACCGAATTTGTGATGGCGTTGATTAAAATGGGTCGACACTGCCTTCTGTTCATTCCGTGTTGTGTCAGCCCGGTGCCCGTTTAATCTGGCACTCATTGTTTGCCCGGTTTCTCGGAAACCATGACATTCCTGTTACCCCCTCCGCCCCTACCTTTTGGCTTTCTCTGAACTCGAGCCATTCCCCCCACCCCCCCTGCCTTGTCCTTCTTTTGAAATGCCCCCCCCCCCCCCACCCCCCCCCCCCCCCCCCCCCCCCCTTTCTTTCTCCTTCCAGTGCCAGCCTATTTTGTTTGCCTTGTTCTCATCTGCCTGTGCCACGCTGACTAATACTCTTATCTGAGTTTTACAGGTCCACCCAGCGCCTCCCCCCCGTCGCAGCCCCTTCAAGCCTTTGTTCATTACACACTCCCTGGATATAAGTTTTTCCACTATAGCAGCTTAACGAATCAAGATTCACCTCCCTCCCCTTCCTGACACGCATCCCCTCTCACACCACTTTCCTTCCCCCACCCGGGGCCTTCCTCATCGGAGCGAAGGCCCTATTTAATCCCTGCCAATGATGAACGCTTTGCCCAGACGAAGACAAGTCCTCTTGTCGAAACGTTGGCTCAAGCAACCTGAGGTTTTCCCCTTCCTTGTTCATTTTGTGATCGCCAAGCATCTCTCTACCTTTCCGTAATGGAATTTTATTTTGACTTTATGGAGGACTATAGTCGCTGTGCAATAGTTATTGATATCTTCCAATATTTTCACATAACACTCTTCCAAACCCTGGTTCCGCACTGCCTGCATGATAGCTGAGGTTCTCACTGAGTCAAACACTTTCTAGTAATCAATGAAGGCTATATATAGGGGTTAGTTATATTCTGCGCATTTTTCTGCCACCTGATTGATAGTGTGAATATGGTCTATTGTCGAGTATTCTTTACGAAAGCCTGCTTGATCATATCATTTTTTTTTTATTGAATTCTAAGGTTGTGTTCACTCCATTAGCGATTACCGTAATAAATACATTGTAGGCAACGGACAGCATGCTGATCTGTCTCTAATTCTTCAAGTCCTTGACGTCTCCTTTCTTATGAATGAAGGTAATGTTAGCGTTCTTCCAAGCTTCTGCTACTGTCGAGTTCCCAATGCATTGCGTCTGCAGGGTGGCTAGTTTTTCTAGCACAATCTCTCCTCCGTCCTTCAAGAAATCTGCTGTTACCTGATCCTCACCAGCTGCTTTCCCCCTTTGCATTGCTCCTAAGGCTTTGTTTACTTCCTCCTTCGTTACTGGCGGGATGTCCCATTGCTGTGCTCGACTGCCTCTCTCAGTAACTTGACGATTACATTCGGTACTGTATAGATTTGTGTAGAACTCTTCAGCGACTTTAACTGTCTTATCTATATTGCTAATGACATTGCCCCCTTTGTCGCAAGCGTCTGGTATTTACCTACGCCCAGTTTTCTCTTCACTGCTTTTAGGCTGCCTCCGTTCTTCAGAACATGCTCTATTTTCTCCATGTTAAGCTTTCTTATGTCGGCTACCTTTCGCTTATTTATTAACTTCGATAGCTCTGCTAGTTCTATGCTGTCTGTGGAGTTGGGCGCCCTCACGCTTTGGTGTTTCTTAATCACATCTTTAGACTCGTGAGGTAGCTTGCCGGCATCCTGTCGAACCATCCTACCACCTACTTTTGCGGCGCACTTAACGATAGCTGTCAGATTACCATTTTTAAACACTACGGTTTTCTTCAGTTAAAGCGGAGAATCTGTTCTTCAGTGACATCCTGAATTCCTCTACCTTCACTCTTAACGCCCTTATTAAAAGCCTTTCCTCCGTTTCCTCTTCAACTGTAAGCACAAACGAGACCTTACCATTCTGTTGTCGCAACAACGGACCTTTCCGAGGACCTCCACGTCCTCTACGATGCCAAGTTGAGCGCATAGACAGTATAAAGTCTATTTCATTTTTAGTCTCATTATTTAGGCGCTTCCACGTCCACTTCCTTTTTGCTCGTTTGCAGAAGAAGGTATTAAATCAAGACATTATCAAAACTTGAATGCTATGAAATGCGTGCAACAGTGTCAGAACACACATGAGTGAAGCTTACTGGCACGCATTCAAGCAGGAAAGTCGCGTAAAGAGTTTTTGAACTTATTTGTGACCAAGTGAGTAGCTAGGATGCTTAGAATGGTGAATATGTGAATAACGTTGCTCACACTTGTTTCATAACGAGAAAGCCCAAAATAAAGAAAGCAAGCAGAAAAAACAGAAAAAAAGAAAGATTCAAAAAAAGAAATATTGAAAATGGCAATTTGTTCCTCACCGGCGTCAAATTTGTTTTTGAATTACTTGTTATCTTCTCTTTTACGCTGTAGCCATGTGGAGTGAGCAAATAACTTTAATTATCATAACTTAAAATACCACTGTGAGCTAACTCTTAAACACAAATACATTTGTTATAATTTTACTGAGTACGTCATGACGTAACGCTGCCAAACGGACATTTATTGAAGCTTACTGCTTCGACATAAGCGCAGTCGAGAAAAACGGCAGGTTCCTGTTTTGTTTTAAGGTAGCATACTTAACTACTGCAAGTACAGTCGGGGCAAAATTCTCTGGACCACGTGTTTCTCAAACGAAGCAGATAGCTCTATTGTTATTCTGCAGCTGGACACCACACCTGTGGAGGTGAAAGTCAAAATTATTTGTTTTCGTTCCCACAAGTGTGGTCTCTAGCCGGCGGCTACCAGTAGATCTATCGGTCTCGTTTGAGCAACAAGCGGCCCAGAGACTTCTGTCCCCGACTGTACCTTAGCCACATTTGGTAGGGAGCAGAATACACAGAATGAACATCCTTGCTGCTGTCAAGCCTTCACTGTAATGTCGTCTAAAGTAGACTGCTTTTGTGAAGTGGTGCATTTCCTGCACTATTCGGGTCTACAAAAGCCAATCACAAAGTTATTCTAGCAAAACCTTGAACATTTCGCTCACAGGCTTCAAATAAAATATGTGAACCAAGCTCTATCTAACAAGTTACAATCTCATGCTTAAGTGCACTTTTATCTGAGGACCATGATAGGTTTTTATCTTGTGCTACGTGTACATCGCCTTTGGCAAGAGGAGGGAAGCATAGAGATAGATGTAAAAAAGAAGTCGTTATTGATTGCAATGGATGAGAGGCTTCAATGGGCGCCGGTTTCATTTGTATGCTTCAGCATTCTTTATAGCCACTTTAAGATAACCCCACACGGGCTAAAATTTCAATTTGCCGAAATGAAAACATGGCGTCATGAATTTCAGGCGGAAGGCACAAGCACTTGCTTATCTTTTTTTCGTAGCGTCCGAACTGCTCAGGAATACAAAGGCAAGTACAGTTACATATTAAAAAAAAACGGGGCGCAGCTTTAGAGACGTGCTCTTTTTCTCAGAGTTGAATGGCTTTTCGAGCAATAAAAGACCGAGTCAGAATTAAGCTAAAATAATATTGTTCCTGTTCCTGTCCTTTTCTAAATTCCCAAGCCATAAATCTGAACGCGGGCAGGAGAGGGGCGATGGAAAATCTTATATACCCGGCCTTCCCGCTGGGAACTGTGCTTCATCATGTACACAATGATTAAACTAGTCCTTTTTTTATCGACCGCTGTGGCTGTCTCAAATTCTGCAGAAGACAGTGCTCTGAAAGATGCATGGAACGCCTTCAAAACAAAATACGGTCAGTAATCCATTTTGTGCTAGGTAGTTGAGTTTTTGGCTTGGTACACTAGTTTTAAAATATGCTACTGGCATAGTGCCTTTCTCTTAGCAGCTCTCCACGAAAAAAAATAATGGCCGGTGTTAGGTCTCAGGGGAAATTGCTTGAAAAATATATCATCGAATGTGCCGTGCGTTCTCTGGCAGAATTAGTATGAAACTCGCAGCATACGAATATATTCAGCTCACCAAAAGCTATGCGAACCCATGGAGTGAAAGACTTAAGAAATAAAACTATTTTGCCAACTTAAGTGTGCAGCTGGGAAGTTATCAGTGAAGGTGAGCCTCCTTTTAAAGAACCAGATAACACAGCTGAGTTTTCCACTAACATTTTCAATTTCTCTTGTATTTTACTGTGTAGCAAAAGCCTCCGTGTCATGCATGTCAACGAAAACGCATTTTCCCTCAATCTCTCCCAGGACGAAAGTACAAATCTGCTGCTGAAGAAGACGAGAAAAAGATGATATTTGCCAAAAACAACAAGTATATTACAGAGCACAACAAAAAGTTTTCCAACGGTGAGGCCTCCTACGAACTAGCCATGAACGAATTTGGAGACATGGTGAGTATAAAATAGGATTTTATCAAGCCGTTCATTAACGTGTTGACACACAAAAAGACTAGGCTTTAATTAGTCAAATATATTAGATTTTAGCGATGTAAGGGGTGGGCTGTGTTATGCCGCGCCAGCTCAGTTAGAAGCTTAGAAAATGCATTATGATACTTTTAATAAAATGTCAGTACATTTCTATAAAGTAGTATAGTTATGACAGCTTTTTCTACTGACGTCCGAAATTTCTAAAATAGCTACAAAATAAGAAGACCACAGCGCTAAGTCGCTGCTGCACATATAAATGTAAACCACCACTGCTGAGCTCTTTTGGGGAGATTCGGTCACATAAAGTCTTTCATCTGATAGACAACAGTTCAATGCCTTCTACTGACTGTTTAACAACTTCAGTGAAGTCACTTTTTAGAGTTCATAAAATTATATTAACCTTTCCTCGCTAAACGCTTCCAAATCCGTCCGCTACACGCATCATTAAAAAAAACCCTCAAAGGCAGCTCCAGAAGCCCAATCAAAATTCATGGAGTAGTGTCCCTGTGCCCGTGGCATTATTTACGCCTCTCCTAGACGCCTAGGCGAGCCTCCAGAAGACACTGATCACATTTACCTTGCGCCACTTTTCCTGACGCTAAGACTGCGCCGTTTAGGTTCCCCTTTTTCTTCAAAAATGCTTTTTTTTATTGTCTTCCAAAATAATTGCGTCCAAGAGACTGACAAAATTTGTTGCATATATCGCAGTTTTCATGTGTTTCGAAGGGAAGAATGGGCGGCAGGAAGCTTTGCACTAGAAGGAAATCAGATCACATATGGTTGAGAAGTTATTTCCATACTTTTTCATGCACGGCTTGACTTAATGAACAGAAAATGAAATATAATGTATGGTTGCTTTCAAAAATTTTTTTATTCCCAGTCAGCCGAAGAGTGGAAGACCCTTCATAGTTGTCTTTATTATGACGTTAAGGAAGATAATGCGACGATGTATGAGCCTCCAAAGGACTTCGATAAAAACAGTTTACCCAGTGAAGTAGACTGGCGCAAACAGAACATTGTGACCGGTCCCAAGAACCAAATGCTCTGTGGCTCCTGCTGGTCATTTGGAACGGTGAGAAATATTTTTTCTTGAGAAAATTAATATTGTCTTGCAGTAGCTGTGAATCTAGACCAGTGTAGCTAAAACCAAACCACACTGGCCTTCAGTTTTCTAAATAAGCTACCTTAAGGCGGTGTGCATACGCGTGAAATGTTTGTTAGCAATGGTATGTGTCACAATAATACAATAACGACTTAAATTCGATTATAAATTGTATATCATCGGTTACTAAAACTATTACGGAAACTATATTGTAAGAACTGCCAGCCCAGGGATGTGTATCACTACAGTAGCATTCAGACCCCCTCCTGAGCCGGAACCAGGCCTAGAGCCCCTAAGCATATATATTGTGTAAGGAACCATTCATTGAAGAGAATATTATATCCGAACTATTCAGTGCATATTCTAAAACCAAGAATGCTACAGCTATTGAGGGCCTAAACATGGTATAATCTCGACAAGGTCGAGGAAGTCCGGACGGTGGCAGTGCATGCACCTCACGTTTCACGTTAGGCCCATCAGGAAATGCTATTCACACAGCATTACTTCGTAGTTAGCACAACGGCGATGTAATAGATGCTGCACAACGGCTTGAAAGGGCAAGCATTTTCTACCCTTTCTTTCAAAAGCTTTTTTTTTTGCACAGATCGCTGTTAGAATGGCTTAGTTGGTGAAGGAGGAAATATTCCTGCGCGTTTCTTCTGAATAAACTTTTCTGTCTCTCTCTTGAATGCGTTTTTGTACGCCATCAGCGTGCTCTGATAGCCGTAAATGATAATATTTTTTTTTATTGTGACAAGTAATGTACGAGCTTTTTCTCCTCCTAATGATTGTGCCAACTATATATTTGTAATTTAAAATTAGTTCTACCTGAACAGCGGATTCGTGCAAAATTTATGCCATTGATTTGACGTCCGCTGCATCGTAGTGCACAAAATATTCTTGCTTTATACATAAACAAACCACGACTAACGGATGTGAAATTCGACAGCGCGTTGGCCGAACTCATTGATTCGAAAGTATTTGGCGATTAAGTGCCGCTTTAAAAACAATGTCCAGGTTCACGCAAGGGATAAAATAGGTCGCCGATAGCATTCATGGTAGTTCTAGTAGGCAAGATTGTTGGGCCAACATTCATCTGACTGTGGCTTTGTAAGTATAGTTTGCTTGCACTGCTTCCCAGTTGCAGTGGCCTTGCACAGAATGAATAATTTGCGCCTTTATTTCGAGACCGTTCGTTGCCCACTGGTTAGAAATAGTTTACTTTGTACTTCCTCAGAAATTACTTAGGTAGCGGTAACGCGTTCAAGCGTAAGAGGGAAAGAGCAGGAAAGAACGAAGGCGAAGTCCCTACGCTAAAAAATCAAGAAACGTAGAAAGGACAAAGGAACCGCCGATGGAGTGATGGGAGGAAAGGCTGTCCACCTAGTGCCATGGGAGGAAAGGCTGTCCACCTACTGCCTCAAAGCTCAGCGGGAGCTCATCGAACGGGCTAGCAGGCCAAGAAGATTCCCGGAACACAGGGACAGACCAATTAACTTTAGTTAGAACGAAAATGGCTGCTTAATCATCATTATTCGGAAAAAAAAAGAAGTGAGAGCACGTGGAAAAGAAGAACAAGATTAAAGACAAACTAAAAGAGAAATGGGAAGCTGTAAAAGAAAAACTCAGCAGAAGGTGCAACATGGAGAAAGGGAATACAAATGCTAGGCGTATGCTGTCACTTTTTCATTCCCGAGGCCTAATATCTGGACGGGCAAACAACAGGCAATCTGACCGGTTTCGTTGCCCACTGCAGCCCCTGTTAACGGGACTAGGGCTCCGAATAATAGCCGCCGGGACGCCACCTTTGGAAATTGCTGCCAGTGAACCTTCATCTTATCATCAAAGGCTGCACAGTATCAGCTGCCGGTATAAGGACGAGGAGTCAGAACAACGCCACTATTTTTTTAAAAGAACCATGTCACTAGCCCATAGGAGCTTCTACTCTTCGATGGGCGACGCAGCGCGTCGATGTGTCTCCCATCTTCCGCCACGTGAATCAAAGCTGAGAACAGTATTTTCTCCACTAAGATGACTTTTTATAAACCTGCATTTTGTGTGTGCATCGTGTGCTCTTATATATACTTGGTGCCAGAAGTTTAAATCTGTTTGCGAACTCTGCGGGGCAAATCGTGTTTCACATAGATTGTGTTATTATGTTGGCGTGCACAAATGAAGTGAACTCGGGTTCTATTCGAAAACGAGGGATCCAAAATATGCATTGTATGATAGCCTTCAACACATCTACCAGTCAGCAGGAGTCACAAGAACAGTAACAAACGTTTAAATGCGCACAGATGGCCTCAGCAAGAAAACAGTTGGCTTAAAAATAAAAGCAGTTGTAAAAATGGGAGCACAAATTTAAGAAAAATGGGTAAAGGTACCGCCAACGAAAATAAAACAATAGTATCCTTGGAAGTAGTACAGATAAGAGAGGCATAAGATTGTGGAGAAAAAGTTTGCCTTCGGCAGACTGAGCCAGTATAGACCGGTTGTGAAAAATGGTGTTCGGAACTTCAGAATCAGTGTAGCTTATATTTAAAAAAAAAAGGCTTAATTTATGCGCCACTTACGTTGAAAATATTTGGAATCGTAACACGCGAAAAATTTCCGCAAGCGCATTATTGAAAAGGAAGTTGCTTAAGAACGCAACTTTTCACATACCTAATGGCTGCACTACAACATTCAATATCAACCAATAAACCAATCGATAATAAAGCCACCCGACTGGTTTTCTACCGCAGTCTTAACCCAGTGGAATCGAAATGATGACTTCGAAACAAATAGAGAGGACAGTTACCTCCGGCTTAAGAGAATTACGCGGTAGAGTGGTGGGTTTGGCTTTCCATTCTGAGCAGTCTGACGCCTTTGAACGCGTTTTCATTTTTTTTTTCAAATTGTTTCGAATAATTAATTGACCATTTACGCACCCTAAATTTCCTTGCACCATTAAGGACTGGCTTTTCACTCTCAATGATTTCACACCAGTGAACGCCCCTTTTTGCAATTTTTTCATTTCTTCAGTTCCTTATTCAATCAAGTATTCAATTAATTACATAGATTTCATTAACTCATCAATGGCTATCCCACACCAATCAATCATCAATCACTAAAGTCCCAAATTACCACGATGAGATTTTTTTACTCAGAGCCCGGTTATAGGTAACCGGATCGTATCCCTATAACAAGATAGGCTCTACCTTAACTATTACATTTATGCTGCACAAAATGCTCAATCGTACGACACCAATTACAACATCCTGAGGGAAGCCGTTGGCATGAAAAGATTTTTTTTTTACTGAGCCCCTGTTTGTTTTCGGCATGCGGTTCCGACTATGCCGATTGATTTTCGTTCGAACGAGCTGTATGTGCTGTAGGGTAATTATTGTTCTACTACTCAACGGAAGATTAGACCGTTTGCATCAAAATGGCAATAAGAACACTTTAATATATTCCCCAGTTGCCTCACAGTTAAAAAGTGATTCTAGAGGCCCGTGTATGGTGCGATGTCAGTGCACATCAAGGAACTCCACGTGATGGTGGTGGTGGCAGAACTTTATTTATAGCGTATATAATATAGAGGAGCGACCCGAAGCCTCACCCCGCTTAAACGACGGCCGCCATTCCTTGGGCAGTGGCGGTGGTCAAAATTGCCGGAGCCCTTCACTACGGCGTCTCTCATAGCCTGAGTCACTCTGGGACATTAAATCCCATGAACCAAACCAAACCAAACCAAACCAAACAGAACAGTATGTCTAAGAAAGATGGGCTAGTGCCTTGTGGTTATGTCTACATGTCGGTGAAGGAATGCGTGAAAAAAAATCGTATTTTTGCGTCGTGTTTTTTTGTGAGTACTCATATTGTCACAGTGACGGTAGTCCAGCGGTGAGCAAGACACCAACAAGACTCGGAAACGAAGCTCTTTATTTGGGCTGACTTGCGCTCGCAAAAGAACTGAATCACTCGGCGGCGCCGTAAGCAACAAACGTGCTCGTCAGTCGTCGAACAACGAATGCTCGCCGCTCGCGGCATCGTTCAATTTAAAGCCGGAAAGGAAACTTCGAGATAACTGGTCAAGTTTACCTACAGGGATCTGGAAACACGTAGATGCAGCTCTTCAAGGCTGTGATCAATCGAGTCCGGTCGCTACTTGCGTCACGAACAACAATGATAACATCCCTTTGCTGCGGTCTCGAGCGCGAACGAACGGCCACTACAGTGATACGTGGCAATATTTATGGTCATTTTATTGATTTCCGCGCGAAATTTTATAACGCAAGCATAGATACCCAGTATACGCATCTAAGGACCACTAACAATTTGCGCAGCAATTTCAGTCACAAATTCAGTAATCTTGGAACATGCTGCCTTTAAGACATTGTCCAAATATACTCATAGTAAATTCTCTACAAACCGAAATCTTGTTGCTGCCTGATACCGGAAGACGTAAGCTGAAGTGGTTTACTGAGATACCACACACTCAGGCATCATGCCCTCTTTAGTACTGTCGTGATGAAGGAGAAGACAAAGAATCTACTCAAATGTTTTGGCAGCTCGACCTTCTGTTGAGGTGCCGCAAGGGCAAGTGCTATTCTTAAAGCGATGAATCGGGAGTCAAGGTGTAGCTGCCCACCTATGCCCTACAACACAGCCCCGCAAGGCTCTGAACTAGGCAGACCTGTCCTTAATTCATTAAAGCCTCCTTCTCTCTCTTCCGCAAACCATCAAAAAGCATAAGAGCAGAAATAATGTGATGTCATGCTTGATAATTTAAAGGCCCCTCCAATGTAAATTAACTTGCTTCAGTTTAATGTGTAGTTAGAATTAACGCTGGCCCTGAATGTCAACAGTGGAACAGGACTTAAATCTTGTTCAATTTTCGAGCTATAAAAAGAGGCCTCCTGTTTTTCTCTTCTACAGACTGGAGCCCTGGAAGGACAGCATGCCAAAAAGACTGGCAAGCTTGTTTCTCTAAGTGAGCAAAACCTCATAGACTGCTCTCGTAAATACAAAAACCACGGGTGCCATGGTGGGCATCCCGTAAGAGCTTTCCAGTACATCATTGATAACGGGGGAATTGATACAGAGGACAGTTACCCTTACGAAGCCGCAGTAAGTATGCACGTTTGAATTTTAGATTTATTTTAAGACTTACGGCTTCAGTGCGTGTTTTGCTGCGCTAGTAGCATAAATGACATTCAGGAGAGCATCAGAAATGTATATTTATGCCGAAGATCACTTCCTTCATAATCTGGATATACATATATGAGTTTTTACGGTGACCAAACGAGTAGACGAGTAGACACACGCACGCGCGCAAACACACACACACACACACACACACACACACACACACACACACACACACACACACACACACACACACACACACACACACACACACACACACACACACACACACACACACACACCCGCACACGCACACACGCACACACACACACATAGCAGACAAGGAAGGGGAGGAGAAATGACGGGCTCGTTTTAAATATTAGAGAAGCCAACACCCACAGAAACTAAGGAACGGAGGCAATTTATTTTTTACACATTTATTTATTTTGCGGCGCTAATCGATGAAGAATATGACTGAATATGTTCTCGCTTAAAGTTTATTAATTAGACGAGCAGAAGAGGAAACAACCGCATGTCATCGAAGGGATCCGAACCCACGACCTTCGAATTCCGCGTCCGGTGCTCTACCAACTGAGCTACGGCGACGGCTGTCAGATCTGCTTTCGAGGCATTTGTGTTTTAGAGCGCAGCTTTTAGGCGCCCGTTTCTACATTTCGCGGCGTCGCCGTCTCCGTTGTCTGTTGTAACCAGCAGCGAACATGCTTTAAGACGCGAAAAAGCAATGGATCGGGAGCTTGGAAAGGAGAAATTAAAAGCGTCAGCTCCTCCCTTCCTTAGCAACCAGCGCGCCAGTCGGGGCGGAGCTGTGCATAGCAACCGTGACGTCACGCATTAGCGGTAGAACGAGCGCGTGTGCGTCGGTGGTGGCAGGCACATCGCCGCTCCTTCGCCAGACGTCTCGTTGCAGTCGAGTGAGTCAGACGCATTGCTCCGAAGCGGCGCAGTGATTCGACGCGAGCGGTTCGGCGAAGCGGCAGTGGGTTGACCACAAGGCTTTCTCCAAGCACACTTTAGAATGTCCAAAGTGTCTTCGGTATTTTTTTGAGGAAAGGAAATGCGCTGTACCTGTCTCCCACAGCTCCGAAACCCATAGAGTGGGTGCTCGGAAAACATAGGGTAAAAGTTGTAAAAAAGGAAATGCGCAGTATCGATCTCAGTCATCTCGGTAGACACCTGAACCAGTGAGAAGGCGCATAACTGCCCTCTTGGAACGATGTGCACCTCAATCTTGCTTTAAACCTCGTGGCGCTAGTGACAGATGTGCGCTGCATGCTTTGGCATTGACAACATTGTGCAAGAAATGCTGCCACCTGCCAGGATGGCAGGGTGGAAGGGGGCTTTAATGTAGACTTAAAGACAAGCGGGAATTTATTAACGCTTATGCGGGAGAACATCCGGTTCCTCTCGCTCATAACGGCTCCCACAGCTGTGACAACCTCGCGAAATACTTTCGCAGACCTCGCCTTTGAGAACCAGGTATTTGTGCAGCAGGTCGAGCATATATCCCTCTATTTTTCCACGGCCCAAAATCGCTTGCACAATAAAGTTTTCCATCCATCCATCCATCTCCGTCCACAAAGCTTCCTTTGTGGCAATCAAGAACTGTTAGTGGAGTTTTTCTTGAAGAAGGAATATGTGTGAAAAATAAGTTCTCTCTAATTCTACATACACGTTTTGGTCGAATTCTTTGCCTCAGTCTATCGGAAAGCTGAAACAGCTGATGAGCTGCGCTCAAATTTAGCATTAGGAAGTAGCGTAATTGTCGGCAATTTTTTTGCGAGTAACCTGACCTTGAGAGTGTTCATCAGCGCCACCCACGTTCATAAGGTAGTGGAAAGCATTTATGTACTGATACACTTAAGGAGATTATGCATGTGCTGACCCAGAGGGGGGCAGCCCTTACAAGTACTAGGTGGAGGTCCCTAGTTCGGGACCCAGTGGCGTCGGCCGCCACCCGGGCTCGCGCGAGCAAGGCCCGTTGGACCAGAAGGTCAGAGCAGCCGAGCAGGGTCGCCTCCCAGTCCTCCCGGGTTGGGTTGTGGTGAGGGGCGAAAGCAGGGTTGTAGGGGCAAGCCCACACCATATGGTAGATGTCCGAAAACTTATCCGCATAGTGCGAACAGCTGCCCCAGAAAGAAGAGTCCAAGTATTTGAGAGTTGCCGGGCACAGCAAAGTATTAGTATACAGGAAAAGCAGAAGCCGCTCCTCCGCCTTTGAGAGACGTTTACACGGCCGGGGATAAAGACTGTGGCCAGATTGATAAAGTAAAACAATGCCTTTGAAGGAGTATGCTGGAGTGAATTCGAGTTCATGATCGTCGGGGTCGGAGGGGAATGTTTGGAGAGAGAGCGCGCGGGGGGCGGCGTCAGCAGCCTCATTTCCCACAAGGCCCATGTGAGCAGGAGCCCAAACGATACGCCGGTGAGCGGGGTCCCCAGTGTAGACGCTGTTTTGGAGAATGCGGTAGGCTAGATACGGTATCCAGCCCTGCTCAACGTTCCGACAGGCCCCTCGCGAGTCGGAAATAATTGTTTTTGAAGTGGGATCAGATGCAGCCAACGCAATGTCGACCTCCTCCGCGTATGTTATATCACGGGCTCGGAAAGTAAGGCCGTTCACGGTTTTGGATTGATGGACGAGTGCGGCCGTCTACCATTGCCCATGGTGTGGGCCGAAGGAATTCACGTAGAATACGCCAGGTTTGGATCCAGAGTGGCGGGCCAAGGCTTCCGCCCATGCCAGGCGCCGGCCATTATGGTCCTCAAGGCTCATGTTCGCGAGAAGAGGGCGCACGTGGAGAGCGCATCTCCACTGGGATGGAATACGTACCCGCTCTTCCATCAGAGTGGTGTGCTGAATGTGTAGTCGGGCAAGGAGTCGGCGACCCGACGATGTCTTCGAGAGACGTGAGTGGTTGGTCAAGTGGGCTTCCCTGAGCTCCCCAAATGTGTTCACCATGCCCAGCCCCAGGAGGCGTTTGTTGGAGGTCCAGAGACCGCTTAATGGATGACTTCGAGTGAATCCTCGTCTTGCTTCCACAGATGGAGGTACGGAGTAAAAATGCATGCGCCAGAGGCGTCCTTACATTGTAACCCCCCGCGCTTGCTAGAAACCCGGCGGACCTAGTCCCCCACCTGACGGAGCTTGGCAAATGTTGTTTCTGACCGTCTGTCTTGTTGTACAAAGAGCCCCAGTACTCGGTCTTCAATATTTTCAGGAGTTGGACCTGTTTCAAGAGGCAATGAAATTTTGGCTGGGCACTTTGGCGAGGGGAGCATGTGCACACATTCAGGCTTTTGGTTGGAGCATTGGAGGCCGCAGCGGCGAGCATAATGGTCCACTATGGTCGCCGCCTCCTGCAGGTTGGCCTCAGTGTCTCCAAGGGAACCCTGTGTGGCCCACAGGGTGATGTCATCGGCGTACAGCGCATGCTGCACACCGGCGACAGCGCCCAGCTGGGCCGGTAGATGCATTATAGCCAGATTGAATAACAGGGGAGAGAGCATCGTGCCGTGGGATGTACCCCTGGTTCCTAAATGAAATGGCCATGTTCCTTATCCTGGATTCGAATGTAAGATTGCCGAATGGATTGAAAGGCGTTTCTGCCGCAGTTAGTTTGAGAGAGGGGGGTGGGGGTGAGATTGATCTCGTGGGTAATGCTGTCGAATGCTCCCTTCACATCCAAGGCGAGTACGACCTTGCCATTGTGAGGGCATTCGACGGGGTCGAGGACAACCCGAGTGAGTTGTAGCAGGACATCCTGTGCAGATCTGTGTGGGCGAAACCCGAACATGATGTCTGCGAAAAGGTGCTTGAATTCCATGAACTCAGACAACCTGTCGCGTACCATCGTCTTCATGAGTTTGCCCAGACGGGAATTCAGAGAGAAGGGGCGGAAGTTGTCTGTGTTGATGGCCTTGCCAGCTTTAGGGATGAAGGTGGCCACGACGGTCTTCTAGTCGATGGGGAGTGGCACTTCTCGAACCCATATTGTGTTAATGTAATTTAATAAAGAGAGGTATGACGGGCCGGGAGGTTGGCTAACAATTTGTAATTTTGTCCCGACCCGGACCGGTGCCACTTTTCATTTTTGCCAGGGCTGCCCTCAGGTCATGAAGCTGGAACAGTTGATCCAGGTCAACGTTCTCAGAGCCTGCACAACAGTACGCGGGAATAAGAGGGTTCTCACACATCTTCCACCCTCGTCGTTCCCGTCGTCGCCAGAACGCTTTACGTCGAACTGTTGCATCATAAATGTCATACCAAAGTCTTGTATGGCATAGATTCAAAGGTGGATATATGATCGTTTCGAATCCCTGTCGCAAGCTAGGCTCTAACTTAACTAGCGCTCACAATAAATACGCAACTGGAAAGCATATGACACCATCGTGAATGCTGTACAACAAACGGTTGCATCTGATTTTTGGCACGAGTGCTTGGAAAACTGACGCCACAGGGAGGCCACTTCGTGGCGAGTGCATATATAGATGAATGACATGTTCATAACTATGTGAAGTGGCACCTCTTGGCATGCTGTGTGCGTCATACGGCCGCTTAATGGCGTCACCCTATTTTCGTGTCATCGCTGGGATTTTCTGTATCATCGGGAAGACACACACTCCAACGATGGGGCTCGTAATGGGACTAGTAATGCGTTCGCATTACTAAAAGCCATCACCAACGCTTGAAACTCCACATTCTTGTTAGGCGGAGGGCCACACACAACAGCGTTATTCGACCAGGGAGAGGCCTCATGTTCAGGGCCGTGGCCTTGCATGCGGAGGTAGATGGTTTGATTACACTGTAGCGCAGTAAAAGACGAGGACACAAGAGACGAGAAACGAAGAGCACGAGCGCTAACTTCCAACAAATTTTATTCTCCTGAAGCATCACATTTATACGCCAGAAAACAGTAATCACATGTGCGAACAGTATCAATTCCTTAGAAAAACGAGCTCTTTATCTGAGAGGAGAATGGAAGGTGTGCTTACACACGAGCATCCTGACCTATTTATCTTTTCGTTTCAATGATTTCGCTCGTTATCATTTATCTGCTTTTTCCTATTACCAGACATTTATCAAAGAAAGGCTTACAGCTTTTTGACTTCATGCGAGAATGTGGCCAACCAGCGATCCGCCTTGCCCGTTTCTGCCGTTGCGAGCGTGTTCCATTAGGCGCTCGTTCAGACATCTCCCCGTCTGGCCGATATAGTGTTTCCCGCATGACAAGGGAATCTTATACACAACACCTTCATCGCACGTGACGTAGGGCTTCTAGTGCCTAGTTGTGCATCCGCGCGCTTTGTTGGTGTTGCTTTTTCCCCGAAAAGATAAATAGGTCAGGATCCTCGTGTGTAAGCAAAACCTCCAGTCTCCTCTCAGATAAAAAGCTCGTTTTTCTAAGGAAATGATACTGTTCGCACATGTGATTACTATTTTCTGGCGTATAAATGTGATGCTTCAGGAGAATAAAATTTGTTGGAAGTTAGCGGGGCTCGTGCTCTTCGTTTCTCGTCACTTCTGTCCTCGTCTTTTGCTGCGCTACAGTGTATTGGAACTATGTACCAACAAGCCCAAAAAACCACGCTAGATGGTTTTGCCTGAAAATTTGGAGGTGCATGACTGACGGCAGAGGCGCGTTAACAAACTTGTATAAAATAGTACAGCCTTTGAATGCCACTGCCTGCAAATTTTTGATATAAAGACGAAAGCGAACTACAGTGAATAATAAGTGCAAAATAAATTTTAGTTAATCACTCAGGTTACAATGACGACTTTTGTCACTGTTTCGGTGCGCCTGCCCGTATAACCTATTTACAATAATGACTTTTATGTACTGGGCTTGGCGTTTTTAAATGCGGAAAGCCCAATTTTTAACACCATGTCTTTATTTCACTTAAAAAGCGCACATCTACAACTTCAACCTAGCTAAGACTTATGCTGTCCCTTCAAGGTCAATATTGAATAAGAAATGTTATAGCGCAAACAAAGACACGGACAAAAGAGAGGAAACACACACACAAGCGCTAACTGTCAACTGAATTTATTCTTCGAAAGCCACACCTTTTATAGGCCGAAGGATCCTGAGAGAAAAATGACAAAAGAAACGCAAAAACAAGGGTTGTGTCAGAGCCATCAAATCGCGAGCGCATGCGCGGGTAGACAAGGGCATCACACTTCCGTTTATCTTCCATCTAATCAACAAGTAGCTGCATTAAAACAGTCAATCTGAGCCTGGAACAGAGAGTTTTTGTGTTTTTTTTGTCATTTTTTCTTTCACGATCCTTTGGCCTATAAAAGGTGTGGTTTTCGACGAATAAATTCAGTTGACAGTTATCGCTTGCTTGTGTGTTTCCTCTCTTTTGTCCGTGTCTTTGTTTGCGCTATAACATTTCTAATTCAAGATGAACTACCAACTCGCCCAACAGGAAGTTTTAATGAAGGTTAATATTGTAGACAAGAATTTCTTTTTTAATTCTCTTCGTAGTAATGTTTAGATGAACCGATATGTTTTCTCTTCTCAGATCCTCAATCCTGCTACGCAGCCCGTACCCTCAGCTAGCGAAATGCAATATCGTCCAGAAAAGAATATTACACACTTTTTAAATGACCATTCCTACCACCATTCACAATGAAATTCGTCGCGTATCACATGCAAACAAAACATCGGAAGTGGCGCAGTGAGCATATGTCTTTGCCTGACACGCTTGATGGTTGAGTTGTCCATTTTCTTGTATAACGGTACGGCTGCTATGAAGTCCTCATAGATATCTTCATGACTCGTTAAATATTTTCTCGTAGAGCTGACGAAAGTCCAGCTAGCACAAAGACAGCGAACATGCTTACAAAAGAAACACTTTATATGGGCTGCCTCGAGATTGCAAAGAACTGAATGGCTCGGCGGTGGCGTAGCAACAAGCATGTTTTTTGGTCGTCAAACAGAATACCGCTGCTCGCGGACGCGAGCAATCTAAAGCTGACACCAAACGCTCTAGGCTTGGCGCGTAAACTAAGAACAACAACCTGAACAATGCAAAATCGACATCGTTTCTGTGCAGTCAGTCGATTCAGATCTCATCATGTCTCGCATCACAGACAAAACGATAAAGCGACGTGCCTGCAGCTTTGCATAACCAACCACCAACCATTAAAAAAGCGTTTCGTATATACGGCTCAGCTATGTGATTTTGTTAGCTATCCTGCGGTGGGATCGTTAGCTATGTCGACATGATGAATGCTTTAGTGTTTGAGTGAAAGCTAACATGGGATAAGGATACCCGGTGCGAATTTATGAACTCAATAATTATGAGCATGCTTGGTTCATGGTTTATGGGGTTTTAACCTCCAAAAGTGAGTCAGACTATGAGGGACGCCGTAGTCGTGGGCTCCGGAGAATACGGCCACATGGGGTCTTTAACCGGCACTGACATCGCACAGTACACAGACCTCTACATTTTCGCCTCCATCTAAATTGGACCACCGCAGCCGGGACCGAACCCCCGTATTTCGGGTCAGCAGCCGAGCGGCTAACCACCGTGCCACCGCTGCGGCCTTCATTATTAGTACGTATGTCGTTTATTCTCAAGTACAGACTTTCCAAAAGCCTCCATCGAACTATGGCAGACGGATATCCGAGGTTGCTCTGGTTCTGTAAGTAATCATTTCACTACATATATTCTAAGCCAGTGACCCCAGGATCATCAGTGGCCTTGTGGTAGAGCACCCGCTTCGGCTTTAGGAGGGTGTGGTTTCGACTCCCCCTGCCGGCCGGGTACCCACCGGTTTCTCAAAATGGGTTCAAACTATGCCCAGGCCTGGTGCTCGACTTCCCAGGGTGCACGGCTTGGGAAAGGAGCCTGCGCCTTCAAATCCCGTCACTGTGGGCATGAAATTGATGACGACACCTAGAAAAAGGGCCACAAGTTGGGCTTCTACCGCACGAGGCGGATTTAGGGTTGCTTGACGGCGGAACTTATCTCTGATCCGTGAAGGCAACTGTGATCTAAGACCCTTTTTCCCAAGCATCTCACCCTAGAAGAGCCGAACACCAGGCCAGGGGAAATCTCGTACCCATTAAAGAAACCGGTGGGTAGCCGGCGGCTGTAGGTATCGAACCCAGCACCTCCCGAATGCGAGGCGGATGCTCTACAAGGCCACGCTTCGGTTTCAAATCACTATCATTCAAATTCCATTTTTTTTTATAATGTAAGCGCTCTTCTTAACTCCTAGCTGCTCGATCTCCTGACGCATTGCTTATATAGCATCGCATGTGTTTTTAGAACAAGATTTCCTAAAGTTTTTTAGGAGATCTGCAGGTGTATTGTCTTTCCTAGCATGTTTTTGTCGCGACATTCAGCCAAAGGCTTTCAGTTACCGGGGGAATGTCTGTCTCTCCAGCAGTAATTGCCACTATTTTTATTGCGAAAGCAATACTACTTTCACTTTCAGCTCCTCGCGTGGCGAGGCCGCGGTAGCTACCATTGACCTTTAGCTTGACCTCTGCTATGACGTCATACCACCTGCCGCAAAAGCCAGGGCCCAACTTGTGCCGTCTCGAGGCGAGGACGCGCTTCGTAGCTGCTGCCTAACTCCTGCGCCCGCCGCGCGCGGCGCGCCTTTCAGCGCTCTTCGTCATACACCGGGATAACAGTAATCTACACACGACCACTTCAGCATTGCATTGGATTGGATCGGATCGGATTGGATTGAATTGAATTGGATTGGATCGGATCGGATCGGATTGGATTGGATTGGATTGCATTGCATTGGATTGAATTACATTGAATTGGATTGGATTGCATTGGATTTGATTGCACTGGATTTGATTGGATTAGATTTCAACGGATTCGATTGGATTGCTAGAGCATCGCCGGACAGCTCATTCGTTATCTGGCGGAGGTCACCTAGTTGACCAGATTCGCCGTTGCTCACACAAACCAGCAAGCAAGGCGTTTTAGAAAGAACAAGTGTGATGCGTAAGTTTGAGACTCAAAAGAGATGAGAAATTTCTGAAGCGTTCAGCATGATTAGTGACAAAGAAAACTGTTTCAGCAGCCCTTCTGTGGTGCTACGCAAAAAAAGAAATTGATTACTTGAAGACAAACGTGTTGATTAAGCCAGGTAGGCGATAAATAGAAGGTGCGCCGATGTGGCAAATAAGTGTGGCATGGCATTGGTGCCTTCTGTATTTCTTAGATAATGGGTTTTTATCTTGTCACGGAATACGTCTCTTTGCGCCCGTCTTTGTATATAATACCTGGCTTTGGAATAAACCTCAGTTGAAGTCCGGCGTTCGTCCTGTCTGGTCTACCTGCGTCCGTGTTTTTTTAGCCGGTGGAATGTCTCTCAATAGTACTAGCACCCAACTAGCCAAGCGCTCTACGCTTAATGACATACTCCAAAGCTGCACAGGTAATCGGCCCAATATTGGAAACGTATGGGGAAACGACGGTCCCGTAAAGAACCAGAGTGAAACCACCTTTTCGCAATATTAGCCCGATTACCTAGGTTGCTTGGGGTGGTTCGCTCTGATTGCTAATGGCAACCTGCATTTTTCAGCGGCAAGATTTATCTTTCCCTAGCTTTATAGATTTCACCTCTTGAAAATATATTTTTTCAAGGTTGTCCAAATTTCTCATACTTTTACACTTGCTGTTAATCAGATGTTTCTTTTCCCAGGAACTGGGCACCACCTTACACGCTACAGTTAAAATGCCACTGTCTAATTTATGCGTAAAGACTCTTATACACCACTGGTACAATAAAGTTGTTACAGTCGGCTACACTAACCATTTTTTTTTCGCGTATTCTCTCAGCTAAGACTCTGAACTGCTCTACTTTACTTCTTTACCTTAACTTCTTTCTTAGGGGCAATGCAGCAAGAACGGCGTGATCCATGTGTAATGTGAATTATCTGTCAATTATTTTGACACTATTCGCAATTTCAGTTCTACTTGCTGTTTTGCAGCGCCCGGATAATAGTTTTCTTGCTTCCTACGTTTTTTTGTTCTAAGAACATACCTATTATACTCCCCTTTTATTGCTAAAACATATGCCTTAGTTTGCTGTTGTGTATTCATCTGCCTGTTTTTAGCCTGCCTTGGCAATAAAACCGCCTGTCAGCACGCTGCGCTGCCATTTTACGGGAGTTTACAATACGGAAGTTGAAACCGCGTATATAGTGTTTGTGCATTTACAATACACAATATGAAAAATGCTTTTTTTTTTGCAAGAGTAGGAGTACACGCAAAAATATTAATCTAGCATACCATGCTGCGACCCCCTTTGCAATATTTTAAGAAAATAACCTTTACCGTTTAAAACAGCGTGTCACAATGCAAGCAAACGTCATTTAATGCGCTTGAAATAATAAAATCCCAAAGGAGCGAATGAGATCATTACTAGTTGTCGGTAAGAATCTTAACTTCATCTGAGCATATAACTGTTAGAACCTTTCTACAGCTGCAACTAGCCAGTGTTCGACGTGCAGACCTTTGTGTTCTTTAAGTGCGAGCTGCAGCGGTGCCAAATGTTTTTGTCTTCTTTGGCAGCAGCACGTGATGCCATTAAATACCTGTTTTGAAAAAGAGCTTAAAACTCTATTATCCTCACTATTGGAAAAAGAGATTAGCCAGTAATTTATCTTGAAAACGTAGCAGCACGAAAAAACGAGGACAAAAAAGACACAGGTACGACAGGACATTGCAGCATATGTCCTCAATACCAACTGGCCCAAACTTCGGTGCTTTTGCAGTAATTTATTTTTTCAAACTTTGGCGAAGTGTTTGCTGATATATAGGAAAGATATGATTGCGGGATACTGAGTATATCTGAAACCACAGCGTCAATGAAGGCAGGCACACAGGCGCGGCTAATGTGTGCGAGACAGTGCCAGCTAGCGAAGTAAAGTATTGAACTGTTATTGAAGAACATTTAACTTTTCCAAGCAGCGATGATAAGAGCATTTGCTCACTGTTTTATTGATGCACCGAAAGGCTAACAGCCAACGAAAGGGGTCATCTAATCAATGTTTTCTCCCAACTTCCGTGCAGGACGGTACATGCAGGTTCAAGAGAGAAAACATTGGTGCAACAATGAAAAGCTACTTACGTGTCAAACCGACGGAAGAGGACCTCGAGGTTGCCGTGGCAAATGTAGGGCCGATAGCCATCGGCATTAATGCACGGAGCATAGATTTCCAATTTTACAAAAAGGGTACGTGCTAAAACCGCTTACATGGGTGTTCTACGTTTCAATGTCCACATAAGAGATCTTTTTGTTTCAGCAAGTGTTGTTATAGTCGCCTTTAACGACGCTCCACTGAGGGGCTGAGGCTCAGATATGCGCTTTTCTTCAGCACTTTGGGCGGCCGTAAATCTTATATTAAGAGCCAGCACTGGGAATCAAAGCGCGCAGCTGGTTGTTCTGTCTTTACGTTGTTTATTCAAGAACAGCTGCGCACCAAGAACTTCGAATAAGTGTGAATTCAACTACAACTTGTTTTGCGCTGTTCTCGTCTAAAGGGCATCAACTTTATGGTGGGAGCGTTAAGCCTACCATTCCGCAGAAAACCCGGTGTCGTCGGCATCGGAGCCGATGTTCACTGAAAAAATCAACAGCGAAGGCGGACAATTTAGATCACGTGACCTTGCAGCTTCATTACAACCTCGTTACCTGGCTGTAAGCAAAAAGAGCACCGTGGCAGATGGCAGTAAATTAATGATTGTTAACGAGAGGCTCCTCGGGAACAGTTGTAACACAAGCCCCATCGGTGCAGCACCTACCATCGCAGGGCACTTTCGGATCGCTTAAGCGCTCCACCACCACTGCGCCAGTAGTCGGAGGAGGACTCGCAAGGATGTGTGAACGTACAGCCAAGAATGACTATTTCAGTATATACAGGGCGTTCGAAGGTAGAATTTCAGGATTTTTGAAACAAATACAAAGTTGTTTTCCTACATTGAATATGCTGGATTGGACTAGATTTTTCGGCATTGGCCAAGCTGACGTAAACTGTCAGGATAATTGTTACGGTGATAGCAGTAATGAACTAAATGCAAGAATATATTTTTACGCACTGCAGTTAGCATGCATGCTAATATTGAAAACACAGATAGGGGGATTTGATGACTATTCTATTTTGAACAATTTTATTAACGAGGTTGTGTCCCGAAATATGCACGTTTTAAATTGCAGACAATTCCATCTAATTGCGCATGCGAGGACGTGGCACTTAGCATGTTACCCCGTCCGATAAGAACGTAAAGAGACAGGCGATGTTGATTACTTTTCGTTCTTGGGCAGCGAAACCGGCATGCCGAGATGCGTTGTTTCGCTTGCGTAAATAAATGAAGTGGGCTGAAATTTTGCACTCGCATATCTCAAGGCAAAGACGGGTTACTAAATTTGTGCAAAATAGAATTGTCATCAGTGCCACTATATCATGCTACAAGGCAAAGTTTTCCGTACAAATATGCATGCTAACTGCAGTGATTAAAACTCAATTATTGCATTTATTTAACTGCTAATATTACGATGACAATCATCCTTGCAGTTTTGCGCGTTCCTGGCTGCTTATCCCGTGTATAAAAACATTTGTGGAGTGAACTTTGCAGTTGTTTAGAAAAATCCTGAAAGCGATACTTTGAACACCCTGTATGCGCATTATTTGATTAACGCTATCGTGCCGTACCCTTAAGGTGGAGCTTAAGTGTTTGTCCAATTTAAAACTGCAGGTACGCGCTGGACTTTTGTACTGCTTTCTTTTCAATGACATGGCGAAGTGGTCGTCTCTCTGCAGTTGTGCAGAGTGAATCATTAGTCAATTATGCAGCTCTGTCTCACAGACCCGTTTGGCATATTAAAGGCGATTGCCAGATTGGGCGTCTCATCTCGCCTGACCAAGCAGGTATTAAGCTCACTCGAACTGGTCTTTTTGTTCTAAGTGTAACTCCATAAATACAGCAACGTTGGCATTCAGTGAAACATAATTTATGGTACCGGGGGGCGTATAATTGCAGATCTGCCGGTGCGGCCTTTGTTCGCAAGGGGCTGACAATGATGACGTTGAGAAATTTCTCCTAGAAGCAGAACATAATTATATTGGTTACGGAGGAATGTGCTCAATGTCGTGGTGAAATGACAACAAATGCAATGACTACAATGGATTGTCGGAGGACTCAAGAATAGGGTGCTCTTTTTCTGGAACATGCACCTCACAAAATTCTATCCTGCAAAAACAGCTACTTCCCACCATCGGACACGAATGATGTCACAAAATGCGTAATAACAGTAGAAATATGAATCGCGCGAAAAACAGCTTTGTGTTCTGACATGCCATTCGCACAACCTTTGTGGAAATATGGTTACTCTTTTCTCCGTTTTCAAAATCCTATGTTTGTAAACAGGTAAAACTAGATTTTCATTCGAAACCTAATACAGTCTAGCCCGTTTATAACGAAGCCACTTATAGCGAAATAGCGGTTATAACGAAGGGATTTCAATTTCTTATTCCCATTTTTGCATTTTCAATACATTTTGGGTCCGGTTTTAACGAAGTAAATAAGTGCGCGTCAGCGGATATAACGAAGAGATTTAATACCAACCAAAAATAATCTGCCAATCAACACATTTTTCCGTCCTTGAGGCGATTTTTTCCGCGAAAATAAGAGAAAAATTCGGCTGACGGCGACCTTTCGTGGCGTCGTCTGCTCTCCTGCGGAGCGAAAGGTTGCTTCACTGCATCGCATGGCACGCCGGTCTCGTGTTGCGCCGTCCTTGAACGGCGTCACGGCGTAGAGCTGTAGAGCACGCCGCGCAGGGAAAAAATGTAAAAAAGAACAGAGGCGATTTTTATGCCAAGCATACTAGCCGCGCAACCGAGCTCTTCCTTGCTGCGCCGCGCACGGCCGCGTAGCTACAACTTGACCTACATCGGCGCACCATGCGATATGACGTCACAACAGCTGCGAAGGCTGGGGCTCAACTCGTGCGCTCGCTTGCGGACGCGAGCCTCCACCGGCGGCCTAACTCCCGCTCGTTCTGCTAGAGGTGCTGACGTCACAACAGCTGTGAAAGCTGGGGCTCAACTCGTGCGCTCGCTTGCGGACGCGCAGCCTCCGCAGGCGGTATGCTTCGCATCCTAGGCTTAACCATAAGCTAAGCCAGGCCATTTTTTGTTTTGGATGACGTCGCAAAGAGCGGCCGTCTTGACCAATCGCGGTTCTCTATTTCTCCCAGGCAGTCGGCGCCACGGCTGGACTGCAGTCTGCAGGAGGTGTGGCAGCGCGCGCTTTGTTTTATGTCGGTGCGGCGGTGCGCAAGGCAGGGAGAAAGCGCGGCAGCATTGTGCATGTTGGAAGCGTGGCTCATATTTATCGTTATCGCGGATCGTTGTATGCTGTTTATAAGGACAGAGTAGCGTGTCAACAGCCATCGCAGCTGTTAACACGCTACGGATGTACCTCGGGAGTCCGGAGTTCGACCAGATCTTTGGTTCGCAGTCGGATGGTATGGAAGCCGCAATCCTGAAGTCCGCACTCGCGAAACGTGTTCAGGGGACGCTGGACGACTTCTTTCAGCGGCAATAAATCGGTATGCCGATGTTTGCATTTTTTGTAGTCCGCATATTACGAAATAGCGGATATAGCGAAGTGATTTCCGATTCCCGCCGACTTCGTTAAAACCGGACTAGACTGTACTTGAATGAGGAGGGCTGCTGCTCATGCATGCTAAGTTTGAAATTTTGTGTCTGTGTGTGTTGTCGCCACTTGTTCTCCGATTCTTCCTGCCTCTGTTGAGTCTAAAGGTGAAACTAACGGGAAACTATTGTTTCCCGTGTTTGTGTGTGTGTTATAAATTTTAAATGAAATATTCACAATATATGCAAGGCTTGACTTGCTTGATCGCAGTGCTTCCCTGGTAATGGCTATTTCGTTCAGCGAACCGACAGTTGCTTTTTAAAGAAAAAACAGAAACAAAAGCCAACCGGGAAATGCGCTGTTAAGGAGATACCTTTTTCGCTGAGTCTAGAGCGTAAACACAGACAGATCCTTCATTATTATTGTACCCAACTGCGATATGGACGAAGATCTCACCCGGAGTTCGCCAGCAAGCTTCCATCGCGCTGTGCATATCCGATTGCTCTGTCTTTTCAGTGTTTTATACTACTTCCTGTTGTGGTCGACCTTGATGCTATTTTATCCTGCAAAAAATGCGCAGGAGGAGAGAGAAGGAATAACAAAAATATCTCACATAAACTTTGGCCCTGTTTTAAACATTAGTGCTGGTTTCACCTTCCTTATCAGTTTTGTTTGGTGCATGGATAGGTTTGTAAAAGTAATGTTAGCCATAAATTTGTGCACAAATGTTTACCGCGTGGTTAAATACCTGGGAACACCCGAAAGCTGATAGATGCTTTGTTGATAATTTTTTCTTCACCTTGTGGTAGTGGTTGAAAAATTAAGGGCGTGCTTGTCTGCTGTAGAGATTTTCTCTTAATATTGCATTTACATGCAGGCATCATCGACAATCCACGTTGCCCTAAAAAGCTGACTCATGCCGTTCTTGTAGTGGGATACGGAGTTCAAGACGGAAAAAAATACTGGTTAATCAAAAACAGGTAAATTACGCATATTGCTTTCCTGTGCTATTTCTACTAGCAAAATGGCTGTTTAGGTTAGGTTCCCACTGAAATTGATATTTCAAGCTCGCCGCATCAGAGCATAACTAAAGGCCGAAAGGAGTGACTAATGATCCCAAAACAGCTTTTGCCCAGTAAGCTATGACGATCCTTGGTTTTCAGTGCTGCAACCGCAATAGACGCATCTGTTTTGTGATGAATTATGCACCCTTTATAATTTGGAAGGATTATTTTCGTATGCATTCTCTGCTAAGACAAACCATGCGCGAACTGAAGTCATGTTTATCTGCTCCGTCTTCACCAAAAAGAAAACTACCGCGATCATTGCTCGTGTCGCCAAAATAGCGGTCACATTCTAATTGAGTTAATATGTGGCAAACGTGTGCATTTCACACAACTCACCACGAAATACTGAATACATCCATCCGCGCTGTTGGATGCAGAGGCAGAAATTTCGGGATAAATTCAAACTGTACGCAGGAACGCGTGAGCAGCAACATTCGCCGGGTTTTAACACATCTAAAAGTACTACTGAGCTGAAATGCTTACCTACCGAGCAGTGCTTAAATATCTATCGAGGAGTGCTTAAACATGATGCATAAATTCAAGAGTCAGAAGTACTAGCGAATACACACAAAGAATTGAAGTGTTTAAGGCTGAATGACAATAGGCAAATGCAATATAGCAAGAGCAGCATTCGTTATGCTGTTACGAAGCCGTGGTGGTAGTCCGGGATGCAGAAAGTAAAGTTTCAACGATAGGTTTCTTGACTTCCTTTCCACTTTGCACCAGTGGTGCCCCGTCAGAGACGGCTGGTTGTTTTGAAGGCTCTACGTCTAGCAGACGTTATTCGGCAACAACAGAAGACTTGCAGGCAATATAAACTGAACCTTTATGTACATGAGTTAACATATTTACAACAAGTTGAGCAAAGAGCACAACAACATGGAACTGGCTAACATTAGGGGAGGCCTCTATTCGGCATAGCCGAAGATGCGTTCCATCTGACTCTAGCCCAGAACTCTTTTCCCGGGCTCCGGGACCGAGTTTTAAAGACCTATGGGCCCGGCCCACATTTTTCAGCATCCAATCGTGTCAAACTCTTAATACGATTGGTTATAAGCCGTGTGGTCCGCCCTCTAATGTTCGTAAGGTACATAACCCTCTCTCAAATATACATAGTGTAAAAAATTCAGGGGGCACTTGACTGTCTAGAGTGCGAAGAGGCGAAAGCGTTTTCCGCACCACTTTGCCTGTGCCACTGGTGACGTCACCACTAGATGACGTCGAACATAACTGATGACAAAGCAATGACAAATTACTAATTATGACTAATTACTGATTAATGACTAAGTACTAATTGACTGCTAATTAATGACGCTTAAGCTTCGCCTTTAGGAGTGGAACGCAACAGCGTGTTGTACCGCTGCCAGGGAGTCCACGGAACGCCACCACCCATTCGGCGCGGTGCCTTGCCCTTTGAACGCAACGCTTTTTGAGGAAAGGAAATGACACAGTATTTCTCTGTCATCTCGGTGGACACCTTAACCGCACCGTACAGGAAGGGAGGAAGTGGGAGTGAAAGAAGAAAGAGAAAGAAGGGCCGATTTGAAGAAACGAAAAATTGTATTTGAGGAAAGGAAATTACGCAGTAACTGTCTCTCATATCTCGGTGGACACCCGTCAAAACGCGGACACACGGCTGCCAACGACAGTAGGAAGCATTAAAGGCTTTCGCCTAAAATGGACATTAGTTACACTTAAAACATCGTACACTCCGAGTTGTTGTTGTTTAAGTCTTTATTTCTGCGCAAATTTAAAAGGGAAGGGTGATGGGATCAGGAAGACGGGAGCCCTTGAGCCCCGGCGGCCTCCGGAGCCCACTTGCATGCTGCCACTTGGACGGCTGGGTCAGAGCTGTGCATCACTGCTTCCCACTGGTCATATTTTCAATATTGCTGTGCCGTTTGGGAAGATTTTTGCAAGCCCACATTATATGCGTGAGGTTGGGTGGCTGACGGCAGAATTTACATGCACCCGCGTACTTGTCTGGGTAAATGTGCGAGTAAAGTTGGGGATGAAGGCACGTGTTTTTCTGTAAGCGGCGCCAGGTGTTTTCTTGGGCTTTATTTAGGGTTTTGAGGCCGGCAGGTTGTTTGCGGGCCAGACGGTAGGCTTGCGTAGGTTCCTGGTATGTGGTAAACACCTGCACGACAGTTACCACAAAGACCCTGGAGCGGTGTACACGGACGCAGCCAACCACACCGTAAAACGGGCCATGACGGCAGTCGTCACGAATGTACAGGGGGTCCTTCTCAGCGGAGGCAAGATCAATACCAATACTAAAGAAACTGCGGAAGAGGCGGCCATAGCCTTGGCCCTCACCTTACCTCAAACTACTACCATCATCTCGGACTCCAAACTAGCCGTTCAAAATTACGCCCCGGGATCGCATGACATCCCACGCAGCAAGAATATTTCGATACCTCACCCTCTCACACACGGTCAGCGTCATCTGGGCAGCCGCTCATTCCTCCCTTCCAGGCAACGAATACGCCCACAACACCGCCTGAGAGCTAGCGTACCGGGTAAAGGGAGAACACGGGGGCGGCAGTAGCTCTCACAAGGACGTGCGCTCCGAGGATGGACACACAAACGAATTGGCTCCCTTGGTTAAGTGCCACGCCTCACACTTCCATTGTAATTGTCAAACATTCTTCCCTACGAAAAAAAAAGCGCAAAACACTTCTGCGGGTGCGATGGTCTCCCCAGGACCCGGGGCCTTGACGGCTGTCGGAATTACGGTAGTTATCGGCCCGAAATGTGAGCCCCGACCGTCGCTAGCAATAACCGGAAGCGCCGAGCCACGTCCCCATGTGAGTCAGATTACCACGGACTGCCGACCCAGCAGACGCCCCCCGAAGCAGGGCAGGGGTCATAACTCAACTGGCCGTCACTGTCTTTAAGCGAGTAGCAGCATTCGCTCTGACGCGGGGAACCCTCCAAGGCGCGGTACTTTCCCCGCTGCTCTGCAATCTGGCCATGATGCACCCACCTGCCGGCCCAGATGAGTGGTGTCGCCGGCGTGCAGCATGCCCTGTACGCCGATTACATCACTCTGTGGGCCACGCAGAGCAGCACAAGGGACATTGAAACCAACCTGCAAACAGCGGCGACGATAGTAGACCGCTACGCCCGCCGCTGCGGTCTTCAATGTTCCCCTCAAAAATCGGAATTTGTGCCCCTCGGCCCCTGACTGAAGTGCACAACTAAAATATCTCTCTCTCTTGAGAGTGGTCCTTTATGCGAAAAGTGATGAGATACAGGTACTCGGACTCTACATCCACAAACACAGGCGGCCAGACACTACATTGGCCAAACTCCGTAAGGTGGGGGACCAGGTGCGCCGCAGGATCCGCCGGGTTTCCAACAAACGCGGAGGGTTACGAAGTAAGGATGCCTTGCGGCTGGCAAACGCCTTCGTAACTAGTCGAATTCTCTATTCGACTCCTTATCTCCACCTACGGAAACAAAAGGAAGACGCCCTTGAGGCCATCCTTCGCAAAATTGTTAAACGTGCCCTTGACCTCCCCATCACTACGTACTCCCTTCCTAGCCTGTCGAATATCCCAAATTGCGTACGGGATACGCACCCCGCACACCGTTACCTTATATGGGCCCCTGCTCATCAGGGGTTGGCAGGAAACGAGGCAGCAGACGCAGCCGCCCGCGCGCTCTCTCAACGGGCTGTTTTCTCCTCCCCACCTGATCAGGAACCCGATTTTAATCAGGTCTACACGTTCAAATATATCACAACCTACTATTAAGATAGCCATCGCCTTTACCCTAGCCCATGTAAAGGCCTCAAGAAGGCGGATGAGCAGCTGCTTCCCCGCCTCTTCACCAATACATTGCTGTGCCCGGCAGCACTACAACATTTCAACCCCTCCTTTAGCGGCAACTACCCGCACTGTAGTGCGGTGTCTTCGGACACCTATCACATGGTGTGGGCCTGCCCCTCCAACCCGGCTATTCCCCCCATCCCCAACCCAACCTGGGAGGACTGGGAGGCGACCCTGCTCGGCTGCCAAAACTTACAGGCTCAACAAGCCTTAGTCGGGCGCGCCCGGGCGGCGGCCACCGCCACTGGGGTCCCATACTAGGGACCTCCACCTAGTGTTTGTAAGGATCAGTCCCTTAAGGGCTTATTTAAACATACCTCCTGTCCCTATTTAATAAATGTTTTCACCACCACCACCCTCTGTCAGGCGCCCGTTTCTCGAGAACCGCTGATGTTCCCACTTTAGAGCTTTGCGCTATCACCGAACAGCCACCGATCCGCACTGTCGCCGCCACCTCCCATTCATCTGGGCGCGCCCGACCCCGCTTTCTCTGGCAGTGTTCCCTTTTCAAAAGAGCTGTCGAACCCTCGAACGAAGTGCTCGTAGCTAGACTGAGCCGCCTCTGGTATCCGTCAAGACATGGCGAGTCGTCGGCGTGCGACACAGTGTTGGTGCTAACATTTTTAGCTCCTTGTACATCTGGCTCGAAGCGGGCCTGACGAGAAACAAACCCCGCAACTCCGACACTCGTGTCTTTCCCCGAAAGGATACAATGGGAGGCTTGGGCGAGCCGGTCACTCTCTCTCTGGCTGCTGCCTGTCTTGAGCGCTTCTCGCCGCTTTCCGCTTTTCGCACTCCCCGCAGCCTTAGCCGAGCGGTCTCCGGAGTCTGCAGCGGTGGTAGACAGGAGAAAGAAAGACAGGCGCTTCTAATAAGCCCACGCGCATCCGCATACGTTTTTGTGGCCAGCTCAACGGCGAAGCCGACATCCCTTAGCCACGAAAAAAGGAAAGAAAGAAACTATTGGGTTGATTTGCGCACACAGTGAAATGAATGCGTCTGTGGCGGCGATGACAAGAGTGCTCAGCGGTCATCCAGCAGAACGCCCGGCGCTCTCGGCCGCGCCAAATTTAAAGCTGGCAAGGCACTACCGAGATGGGCGGTCCATGCAGCTACAGCAAGGTAGAGCAGGTGGAAATAAAAGCAGATAGCACGGCTACGATAATTCGAGATTATTCTGGTCGCATGTCCCTTGACAAGCAAATGATAAAGCCGAGTACGGTCGGCTTTGAAAGCGAACAAATAATAGCAAGATTCGTGGCAATAAACAACAAGCTTATACGTCTGAAGCGTTTATTAAAGGCTTTTACAATAACCTTAATACTAGCAGTAAAAGGATGGCAATATGAAAGAGTCGCAGAGAATAGATAGTGTGTTTTAGGTAATTATTCCAGGCCAGAAAAGAGTAATGCATCTGAAGGTTAACCGTTTCTAAGACGGCACAATAGATCTTAATGAAAATTTACAACCCCACGCAACGAAGTCGACGGTGGCAATTGTCATTGCTGGATATGGTGAAAACAAATTTGACCTGTGATGCCGAACTACAATTACCTGTTGCTGTAAGCAGTTCGGCAGACAGAGAAGCGGAGACTCCAGACGTTACTCTTAGTACGCGAATTATAAGCGGGAATATCGAAGCAGCTCTGCATGCAATTTCTCGTTTCTCAAAAACGACAGAGAACACGTATTATAGGCTGTGCAATATAATATTCTCAATGCTCGCTTCTCTAACCCTTAAACAGCTTTAGTGCAGGTTTCATAATTAAAGTCTTAAGATTCCGAGCGTTGATTACGACTGGGAAAAGCTGAAGTATATCTTTAGCGCGTTTTCAAATTGCACCGAACATTAGCTAGAATAAACCAGGATTGAGAATGTTTGTTCACGATTTTTTTACACGTGGATTTTATTTCAACACAGAATCTGATACTCAACCAAAGTTTACATATGTGCTGGTTTCTTCTGTCATCTCCTACCACTATGCTGTCCTTTGTGCTATTTTCTGCTACCAATCTTGAGGAAGGCACATTCAGGCAACTTTTATAGGGCGAAGTAAGGATTTTATCTGTGTTATATTCATAGAAAGCAAATTTGTCGACAACCTCTTTCTAACTTGATAATGAGGCTGCTTGACTGGACTTAGCAGTAACCATCAGTGAGGCACCCTCAAGGTTTACCATGACGCACGTAATCTTCATCATCATCATCAACCTGACTACTCCCACTGCAGGGCAAAGGCTACTACCATGTCTCTCCAATTACCCTGTCCTTGGCCAGCTGCGTCCACCGTATCCCCGCAAACTTCTTAATCTCATGCGCCCGCCTTTCTGCCGCCTCCTCCTACGCTTACCTTCTCTTGGAATCCGCTCCCTTACCCTTAAAGACCAGCGGTTATCTTGCCTTCTCATTACACGCCCTGTATTACAGGCCCTGTATGGCACATGTATTACCTAGGTAATAAAGTTAAACGTCTACGTACAGCGTGAAGTGTCGGGACCCAGAACCGATACCTGCGGAACACCTATCGAAACAGAACGCGAAATAGAGCCCTTGGATCTTTCACTTCATGTATGAATGGTTAGTTAGAAATGCATTTCTTAATAGTTAACGTCTCCGAACTTTTTTTCTGTACTGCAGCTGGAATCCAGACAAATGGGGAAATAACGATTACGGACTCATTGCTCGTGGCAAGGGCAACATGTGCGGCATCGGTATCGACGCATCCTTTCCTGTTGTATAGCGCAACTCTTGTTGAGACAAACAATAAAGATAATGTTGCACCACACTCCTCATCCTTTCAGCTCAAGCTCACTGTAAGAAGCTTTAATTACGCGTGAGTTTGGCCCTGTGACACGTTCCTCCAGACCAACACAAACGGGTGCATAGTCTCAAGCTCCCTACACAGCGACAAGATGGGGTTGAAGTTATGAGAGTCAGAGACGGTTTTCGGGGCACAGAAACAAAGCAGGGCTCATCCGGCGCTAACCTTCAAGCCTTGTCGTAAAAAGTAAAAAGGAGAGAGTCGGTCCCCCAAGTGATAGCGTGCGGTGATATCTATAACCGCTGCACACGCACCAGCGCGGCAAAATAAGTCGAGACCAACATCATTGTTGTACAAGCCGGGGCCATGGACCCCGCAGGCGCGCGCACTGAAGCATACCGACAATAAAACGTTAGGGACTGACACAAGAGCGAAGAACAGGTAAAGACAACGACTTCATGTCACTTGGCTTGCGAAGGCAGAAGCTTGACGTCATACTCTGCTGAGTTTTATTGCGTAAGCAATACTGCACCAGGTTTCGAGCCGTCACGTAGCTGCCGGCGGTGGCCACGGTTGACCTTTAACCGCAGCTAGGTGAAACAGATGGAGCGCCGTTGCCATAGCAACCGTTTCCGCCGCGCTCCAACAGGCTCCATGCTGCTTACGCAATTTTCCCGGTTTAACCAGAGCTAAACCTCAGCAAATTGTTTTTTTTTTCCTCCCTCCATGGAGAGGACGGAAGTTATGAAGGGAGCATGGGCGAGCTTTTGTGCAGTACAACATTTGTGTGCAGCGAGCAAAAGCACTGTGTGGCGTACCGTGGAGTCTAATGACAGATTGACTGCGAGGATGTGTGCAAAGAGAAAGGCGCCCAAAGCGCTTGCTTGCTACCGCGCTTGCACCAAGGTAGATGTACAGTGCTTCCATAGAAGCCAATCTTTTCAAATGATTGCGGCTTGTGGTGAAGAGACGGTGCCCTCTTCGAATTGTCCGAACAAATAAACACAACGTCATTAATAAAAACACATGACGTCATAGCCACTGGTTTTTGGGCGGGAAAAGTAAATCCTTATACGTCTCGATGTTGAGTGCGACACACAAGACAAAGATGAGAAAAGGAGAGACGACGAGCGCAAACTACCAATGTTAACTTGAGTATTGCACGCTTGTTGTCTACTGCCTTGCTCTTTGCCTCGTTTCCTGCTCTGAAGTTAAAGGTGTAATGTGCGAACCGACCCAACTATATATCTTTATGTCCAAAAGGTGTACTATTACAGGTACAGTTATAGCTCCTTGTTTGAGAGACGTTCTTAAGAACACCAGTTTGCGAGCATTGCCTTGTGACGGAATTGTACCGATCGAGATTAGCTCCGATAAAAAGAAAAACCCTAAGTAGCACACAAATTGGGGGCCCTGTTTGTCCCAGTGAAGAAAGTGGTGCTGGGGCTAACCCTTTACTACCCACGTCGGCACCCTGGGGGGAATTATTGGGCAAGCTCACATTAGTCTCGTGTATAGATCTCACATAGCTCCCATTTGAGTGCTGCAACGGCTAGCTGAGCCTAGATTTCTGCATTCAGCCTATATGGGTCCCTTGCTGAGGACTTCAGGCAGGCACAACACCAATCTGGGCTTTATCTCGGAAGAACCTAGGCTATCCCAAATAAGACTGCCTGTTCCAATTCAGTTTAATTCAGTTTATTTCGAATTTCGTTTTCACAAAACATGAAAAACTTTTTGGGCGTATAGCCAACGGCTAGTTCAAAGGCTGCATACCTCGCATACGCTTTGGCGGCTTTGGAAAGCGGGATGTGCGTGGATGCTGCCTACATGGCCCCTTGTGTGGCTCTTCAGAGCAGATAAAGAGGAAATGTGGGCTTTCCCTACAAAGAACCGGGGCTAGCCAGAGTGGGGCTTCCAGCTCTAAATCGCTGTGGACACACATGGGTTGTGGTGCGGCTGCAAAGCGCACATTCCCGTATGCTGCCATCCTGGGCAACTTGTTGGGTAGCTGAGGGAATATGAAACTTAAATTGGGCTTTACGAAAAGGGAACCTCGGCTAGTTGAAATTTAGCAGCCGGTTCATAATCAAGTAGAGGTCGCATGGGCCTTGCACTATGGTAGAAAGCCGATGTGTCCGCATGCTAGCCGTATGGGTTCCTTGTGGGGCACTTCTGGGCTGGTGACACGCCAGTAAGGGTCTTCTGCAGGAAGAATTTTATTTGGGCAGGCTGCCCAAAGCAACCAGGTGGCATACGGGCCATGTCGTGGCTGTAAAAGTCGTGTATGCTCATGATGCTCAGTGCATTTTGGAACACTTGAGGAAGGAGAAAAAATAAATTTGGGCTATACATGAAAAGAAAGTGGGCTAGCTGAAAATGGGGTAGTCAAAGCAATGTAGGAATAGTCCTAAAGAGGCCGCAGCGAGCCTGGACCTACCGGCGTGGGTATGCTTTTATTCTGTCTCACACGCTTCTAATATAACGATCTAATTTTTAATATAATTCCCAATAAGTTTCTCTTATAGATGGTTCGGACAAAAATGCTAAGCACGTTTATTTACCTATTAAATATGATATATTTGTGACTCGCGCTCTCTCATAAATTATGCAAAAATGACCAGACCATACCCAAGAATAACTATATCACTTTAACAGGGTGTGTATTCATCTACACTCTGACACCATGATCCTGGCCGCGGCGGACGAATTTCGACTGCGGCGAAAATCTAGAGGCCTGTGTACTGTGCTATGTCAGGGCACGTTAAAGAGTCCTAGGCGGTCGAAATTTCTGGAGGCCTTCACTACGGCGTCCCTCATAGCCTGAGTCACTTTTCGACGTTAAACACCAATAAACCAAACCAGTCTTCATCGTTTGAAGTACAATCACATACTGTGCGCACTGGGCTGACTTCGTGTAATCGTTAAAATGAAATTTTTGCTACAAACATTACGGAGGAAAAATAGGCTAGGCCAATTAGGGCTCAGTGTGAGTAGTCCGTATTAGTCCAGGGCTAGAAAAATTTCGAATTAACTCCTTAGATTGGATTTACCCTTCGACGAATAATACATTACTTTCTGCGTCCGACGGTTCTACTGTGACCGCTGCGAAGGGAGAACCGCAGAAATATCCGCATCAGCTCATTCTGAAGAATATGCGTCCAAATTGGGCTTGCCCTCCGTAGAACCTAAATCGATCAAATTTTCGTTGTCGGAGGGACTTTCGACAACGCGGTTTGAATGTGGGTGGCCTAATGTGGTTGTAGGCATGAGTCCGAAATGGGCCTGATCGAGGTCATGTATGGGTAGCCTACAGAGGGACCATCTCGGCACCAGTTGTAGAACCAATATGTTACCCACATGCGCTCCCCATATGGGCCCCGCAAGGGCGGTCCACAGAGGCACAAACCGAGCCGACCATTTGATACTTGCGAAAGTGGTAGCTGCTTATGTGAAGTCTACAACCAAGAAGACCCACAAAGTCACAAAAGAAGTTCCTGAGCCTCGCCACGAGACAAGTTTAAACTTTGCACGAGCAGAGAACGAGTTAGTTGCTGATGTGCATATATCAGCGTGCTGTATACTGCGCTGCACTCTCGCCGTGAAATTAAGGATGTCTTTTGGAGCACATGGACGTCGCACATTTTCCTCAGTACAGTGCAAAGTTACGCAGAGCAAATGAAGCAAAATCAAGCGCTAACAGTAGGAGAAAGCTAGAAAAGGCACGGGAGAATAAAAAAAATACCAAAAGTTATGGTGTTAGAGAAAACGTTGAAGCAAGCACTTGCTTCAGGGGATTATCAAAAAGGTTATACTAAAACAACTGACTTCGTTGAAGACTGCTCGGTGCCTAATGCACAAATGCAAATGTCACCTGGACATGCAACGTTTTGCAGAGACCATGACATGTGACATACAGCACCTTCCTCTGTGATCAATGATAATATGAGGGCAGTATCTCGTTGTGATAATATATACAGGAGTCAGTGTGCAAAAAACACTTTACAGTCGTAGCTTCAGTACTCAGCAACATGTAAGTAGCGCAATGAAAGGCAGCATTCAATTCGTATTTGCAAAAAATAGACTGCAGATTTCTCTATTTGGAAAGCAGTGCCCAACATTTAGAGGGATCTGAAGCATCTGTATACTTCAAATAACAGCCACGTGCACGCTGAATCATTCTTCATCACGAATACTAATGATTTTCATTCAGTATTTCACTCAGTAAAGTCAACAAAACGCACCATCATTCGGTTTCACTGCAGGTAAATGAAAACAACAAAATTTACGACAAAGCACGACATTCTTACAAACTGCGAAATGAGCATGCAAAAGTTGCATCCTAAACCTCTCACAAAGACGTGACAGGACGCCTTACTGTCTGGTACGGATACTCAGTTGTCACCGCATGGCACAGCACCAAACTACTGTAATGCTAGCGCTGCTATGTGATACCAGCGGAGCACTTCCCATTTCGTAGTCGATTGTTTGACGGCAAAATTTCGTTACGAACCACGGCTGACGAAGTTAACTGATCGCTGATCATTGAGCGAGCGCTATGGCTGACTTGTTCAAGGCAGCCGTAACACTCCCGAAATGGCATTCGTTTTTCATCATGAGCAGTTACCAAAGATCTTCATCAGTTCCTACTGTGGCACTTTCCTAACTAGCGCCATCATGCTACGCGCTCTTCGACTCGAACCACACCGTCTTTCTGAAGGCAGCACCATCAAAACTCTAATACGAGATTGTGGCTGTATGGTAAAAAAAAAAAAATCAAGTGTGCACACGTGGCAGAGCACAACGTAGCAGCCAAAGTCACAAGGTGACGAGGTACGCCGGCCAAGGTCGGTAGCTAGAGGCAAGCAAGCAGCCGAACGAACAAAGTTAACGGCGTAAGAGCCGCTGCCCGCTTCGGGGATGAAATGCACACATAAATATTTCTTTTATCTATAAAGATTGGTTTGGTTTATTGGGGTTTAATGTCCCAAAGCGACTCAGGCTATGAGAGACGCCGTAGTAAAGGGCTCCGGAAATTTCGACCACCTGGGGTTCTTTAACGTGCACTGACATCGCACAGCACATGGGCCTCTAGAATTTCGCCTCCATCAAAATTCGGCCGCCGCGGCCGGAATCGAACCTGCGTCTTTCGGGTCAGCAACCAAGCGTCATAACCACTGAGCCACCGCGGCGGGTTTTTATATATAAACAGTCGCTGTATTCAGCCAAATGTACGCAATAAAGCATTTTTACGAATAGTACTTACAACTGGTTTAAATGTGTATAGATCACAAATTTTTAGCCAATAATTTTTTATCTGGCTCTTGTTTGCGTTTGTCCACACAGTCCATTTTGGCGCTTCACTTTCGAAGCCTTAGGGTATCGCTGGCGCTTGTCTTTAGACAGCATTCGAGCTCCATGTGTCAGTCCTCTGTGAGCCAAACAGCGTCCATAAAGACCTATATATCATGCTGACGTCTTAGGTTTATATCGAGCGAGTGAGCGAATTGTGAACGAGGCAAGTACAAGCACTGGCAGGCACTGAACAAACTAAATGGTGAGGACATAGCATAGTACTGAGGTAACAGCACGGATGGGGAGCGGTGAAAGGAGTCGTAGACAACAGAGGACACTTCGCGCTACACTCTGTCATTCAGTGCATGTAGTACAGAAAGTTGAGGATTTGCGCGCCATACTACCGCACGTGCAGATCATGGTGTGCACAGTATGGCCGGTGTTAGAACAGAGCATAGAGATCTAGAAAGGCAATATATTGTTTATAAGGAGAAGACGTAGTAAATCAAGGGGTGGACACAAGCTGAAGAAGTCCATGACAGCTTGAGTCGCTTTGGGACGTTAATCCTCAGATGTTCAAGGCGTAAACATGGAAGTGCGAGGAACAGGTGGTAGAAGAAATTTTCGATGCAGTTAGATAGATTTTAGCCGAAACGTACTAGCCGATCGAGATTGGCTGGCAACAGATGGGCTATGCTGTAGCTTCTTACCGGTCCGCCAGATTTGTACTCAGCAGCATGTGAGAGCAAAGAAAAGTCTAAAAATGCACTCAAGACTAAGAGAACGTCTGTAAGAAGATCAGGGAGTATAATACACAAAAAAATTCAGTTAACGATCAGTTGACTAGACGTGCCGGGAAGTAGAAAGAGAGCAAGATGGTTAGGATTAGAAGAGCAGTTAAAATACGTAAAAATGAGGCACATAATCTGTCCAATACATGTTTCAGGTGTATAGAAAGCCCACCATTTCTTCATGGGTATGCCTGGGGGGTGTTGCAAAACAATAACAATGGAGAAGAAGGGGTTCGGGACCGACGCCAAGTAAATTCGCTTCACACACTGTCAGGACTTTATTTTCATCTTTCTGCCAGACTCCGGCGCCGTTCACAGAACCGGGATACTCTTCCTTCTGATGAGTGTTTCGCTCCCAGCAAAAATTACGTCGACTATATGGAGAAGCGGTTCACCTTAGTTGAATGCCTTGCAGCCATAGACAAAACAAAACGGCGCACATCTACTGGGGCGGGTAGAATTGCATTTGAGATCTCTGAAAATATCGAAGGCCCGACATTAGAGTAGCTACTTGAGGCCTGAACGCATTTTGCACCCCCGGAGATGTTTCAACCTATTGGAATCATGTTCAGGTGATGCCGGTCCGTGAGCCCGAAATGCATCCTAGCAAATCATGCAATCTTCGCCCGATTGCGATTGTGTCCACATTGTGTAAGCTACTAGAACGGATGCTAGCTATGCGGCTCTCATGGTGCCTGGAATGGCGTCACTGTTACCAGCCGGCTTAGATTGGTTTTTACTTTTACTTGAACACTTCGGACGGGTTCGCCCAGCATTCCAGCATAGGAGTGAGATATGTAAGAATCCGCGCGCTTCTAACTGTGGACGTTAACAAAGATTGTGAAAACGCAGCTGCTCATCGTTCCTGGACATTCTTCATTAGCTTCATACTCCAACCCGAGTATCTAACTTTGTGAGGTCGTTCTTGCAAGATGTTTCCATCGCAATACGCTTGGGTAAAGAAAGTGTGAGCCACTTCACCGTAAAGTCGGGCGAAACCCGAAAGACCCATGCTGGCTCCAGTTTTGTTCAACATGGCACTACTTCCTTTGGCATGGGAACTTGCTACCATTTTAGATACATTTGTGTTTTGCATGCGCATCATAACGTGATCTGATCAGTTCACGCGAACCGTGGCTGCCAAGAAGAGAGCCTTCGGAACGCTCTGCGTAAGACCTCTTAGTGTTGCATGAAGATTAGCCGGGAGTTTCCGGTTGAAAAGACAAACGTTGCCTGTCACAAACCGATGGAGTGGACTCCCTTTTTCTAACGCCTATAAAGTTGCCTATCAAACGACAAACTCCTCCCTATAGCTTCGTCGATGCTGTTGCTAGGTACAGAAGTGGACAGCTCTGGATCTGCAACATCGTGCGTTGGATCTGCGCGGCAGAATGCGTCTATTACGCTGTCTCTATTTCTCCGTATTGCCCAGAAAACGTGTGGTGTATGCCCTAATATGGCTTAGCGTTAGTTCGCTCTGTGTTACAGTTTCGGCTTGTTTATCAAGGCCAGCTCCAACACCTTACCCGAAGAGGTTGGGACCGCTCGAAAATAATCAGCAAATAGGTAATGCCTGGCTATCACGGCGGATCCGTCATGGCTGCCAAGAGGTGCGGACGTGTGTCGCATCGCCTCCGCAGTTTTTGATCATTCCGAACCGTACCAATCCACAGCGCCACTAGATTTTATTTGGAGCTGAAAGAACTCACAAGCTGCCCCACCTGGACACCAGGTTCCGAACGGTAGGACCAAATTTTGGCTCCTCATCGGACTTGGACTCTGCGATTCGGACGGCGTCTCGCCGAGCCTACCGGCAGGACATCTTCGACTACGGGAATACATGGGCCGCTAGGCCTGACAAGGCAGTGGTGGTGCGGCCTGAAATCGACCCCGCTCTGCGAACTACACATTCGATCAGACCATGGAAGGATTGCCCCAAAACTTGCCGGACGCTCAGGAGATGGATGAGGACGACCTCAACACCACTGACTTCGAGAGCCCGGTGAGCAACGCTGACGCGGCGTCCGCCACGCAGGAGCCGCCCAACCCTTACGACAACGACGCCAGCTGGGAATTGGCATTGTCCAAACGCCAGAAGAAACTCCAGAGGAAAAGCAGACGGATCGCTGCGGGGAACAATTCGACCACCCAAAACAACCCCGGCGAAGACAACTCAACTCAACTCACCGCGACCGACGGAGGGCCAGCCGCCGGCGGCAGAAACGCCAACGGACAAGGAACAGGACACCAGCCAAGGCGCAGGCTGCCTCCGCTCCCTAAGAACGATTTCAAAATTATCATTCGACCGAAGAAAGGACTTGCTGTCAGACAGCTTCACACCCACCAGGTAGCCCGCGCTGTAGTCGCAGCGTGCAACCAACAATGCAAAGACGAAGATTTCATCATACGGCTCCGGCCAGGATCTAACATCAATATCGTAAGCACCCCACATGAATCAGCTGCCCAACTCGTGAGACGCATTACCAGCCTCACCTTTGCTGGACGCGCATTTGAGATGAACACCTACGTGGCCGCGCCGGACGATGTCCAACGTGGCGTGATACATGGAATTGATCCCGGGACGACACCGGAAGAACTCAAGGCCCATTTACGAGTGCGCACCCAAGGAGTCACCATACTCAGCGCCCGGATGTTAGGAAAAACCAAGACGGCCGTCATCACCTTTGACGGTCCCATTGTCCCAAAATATGTTATCTACTACGGGGGCGAGACGGCATGCTACCCGTACCGACCCACGAGACAAGTGTGTTATGTGTGTTTCCAGCAAGGCCACCGCTCCGACGTGTGCCCCACACCTAATGTGCGCGCGTGTAGCCAGTACGGAACGCAAAACCCGCCGACTGGACATTCCTGCACTCCAAAGTGCGTGATTTGTGGTGAGGCCCACCCTACCGGGTTGAAGGACTGCCGCGAACGACTCAAGAAAGTCAGAAGGCAGCAAACTAAGACCGCCCTCAGCAACGCTACAGGTGAAAACGCCAGCAACAGCGGCGGACGCGACAGCAGACGCCGCAGCCGCGGTGACCGCAGCAGACGGCCGCGGTGGTTCAGCGGTGTTGGTTCAGCTCGGAGGGAGAGACATCACGGAGCCGCTCGGGATCCCGCTCATCACGGCATCGCTCGCGGTCCCATTCGTTTCCCCCCCTGCCACCCCTTGCGGGGACGACTGCCGGGAACCAGCACCGGAAGAACGAAGACACCGGGTCCGCCCAGAAAAGCAGCAACAAGGTGAGCTGGAGAGCCGATGCTCCCGGGTTTGCTCCACATTCAGGTGGGACTGGTAACAAACTCAGCACCAATACAAACAACGCAAACAACCGTGACCTTGAACATGGAGACGCAGAGAAAGCAGCACTTAAGCGCGAACTAGAACTTGCTCGCATTAAACAGAATGAGTTGGAACGCCAAATTGCGGAACTCACAAAGATAGTTCAAGACCTAAAATCCAACTACCACCCGCTGTCGAACGCTACACAAACGAACTCCTCGCTGCAGATGAGCGATGAGGAACGCTCAAACTTCAAAGCGGAAATACAACAGATGATGCAACAAATGATGCAACAAATGATGCAGCAGACGATGCATCAGGTACAAGGACAACTAGCAGAGCTACGGAGTGCCTTCCGCAAACAAAAACACACAGAGAACATTAAGGAAAAGGCCTACAACCGCCCTGCGTTAGCAGCTCTCGCCAATCCATCTACATCCCAGGGAACGGGCAATTGCACAAGCTCAAGAACCTAAATCATGGCTAACACGAACCACAGCAAACAAGACATCTTAGACATATGGCAATGGAACTGCAGAGGCTATCGCAAGAAACAAGGCCTCATCAAACAATTCATTCAGACGCAGCTAACACCACCTGACGTTATCGCACTTCAAGAATCGGGCGCGACACCCACTCTCACGGGATACACATGCTACGACAGCCACATGCCGGGAAAGACAGCCATCTTAGTGAGCAAGGCAGTCATAGCCATCAATCACGACAGCATACCCGACACTGACATTGAGCATGTGATTGTAGAGATCGTACCGAAAAAGAAAAGGAAAGGGGGAAGTGTATTCATCGTCAACGTGTACAGCCCCCCGAAGCAAAGAAAAGCTAAATTTTTTTAACTTTTTCACGGTGTCCACAGACTAGCGAAAAACAACAAGCTAATCATCTTGGGGGATTTCAACGCCATGGACAAGGGCTGTGGGTACCAAAAGGCCACGAAAACGCTAGCCGAGGTTGCAGATAACTTCAACTGCAACCTACTCACGGACCCAGCAACCCCTACCAGAATTGGAAATAGCGTCAGCATCGACACCTGCCCCGACCTCACATTCGTAAGAGGACTCGGACAAACACAATGGGAGAACCTATTGGAAAATTTAGGCAGCGACCACTACATACTCAAGACGCAAGTAACCTCAGACAGGCTGAGACGCCAGTTGAGCGCGGCAAAAATAACGGACTGGAATGCGTTCCGCGAAGCATGCGACAGCAACCTTACCGAGAATGGCATACAGTCGTTAGAGGAATGGGGAAGCATGCTAAGGGATACGCAAGACAAGTACACCAAAACCATAAACCGAACAGCGGAAACACCCGAGGTGGACGGTCGGCTGCTCAAGCTTTGGGATGCTAGGCGCAGTCTCACCAAGAGATGGAAAAAACAAAAAACATAACAGGAAACTCAAGCTTAAAATCGCCGAAATTACAGCGAAAGCAGAGGAATACGCCACACAGCTGGCAAAACAAAATTGGCAACAATTCAGCGATTCTCTTAGTGGGACGCTAAGCACGACACGGATTTGGCGTATCCTTAGAGCGCTCCTCGATCCGACTAAGACAAAAGCTGAAAACAATAAATCCATATACCGGTTCATTCACCAGTTCGAGGGCACTGACTCGGAACTCCTCGACAGATTGCGCGCCAAATGCTTTGGCAGCACGAACCCGCCGACCTATACAGGGGAGTACCGGGGAGACGATAACGCTAATCTGGACAGACCCATCACACGAGAAGAGGTCTACGCGGCCATGCGAAACACCACCAGAAATACGGCCGCGGGAGCGGATAAAATAAACAACGCACTCATCCGCAACCTCAGCGATGCGCTGGTCGCTGAACTGACAGACTTCCTCAACAAACATTTGGAAGCTGAAACTGTCCCCGAGGAGTGGAAACATGCTGAAGTGGTGATGATACCCAAGCCAGGCAAGAAACTGCAGATAGAAAACCTCAGGCCGATCTTGCTTACGTCATGCCTGGGAAAACTATACGAGCGAGTGGTAACGCAGAGACTTCAAAACTACATGGAAGACAACGAACTGATCCCTCACAGCATGTTCGGCTTTAGAGCAAAATTATCAGCTCAAGACGTACTCCTCCAATTATATGAAGGTGTACTTCGGAGCGTTCCTCGGGACGCTATTCAACGTGGCCATGATCGGACTGGCGAAGCAACTAAAAGAAATTGACAACATCCACCATGCCATTTATGCCGACGACATCACAATATGGACTAACACTGGCTCACTCGGCGAGAAAGAGGATAGGCTACAAGAAGCGGCCACCTGCGTTGAAAACTATGTCAAAGCAAGAGGGCTAGCATGCTCGACCGAAAAATCTGAGCTCTTACGGGTTTGGAGAGGAAAACGGAACCGAACAGTCCCTACCAGTAAAGAACTCCGACTACAAGTTTACCTCGAAGGAGAACCAATACCAGAGAAGACACTCATACGGGTACTAGGGATGTGGATACAGTCAAATCAACGCTGTACTCACACCCTTGCGCTATTAAAGGCATCTACACTCCAAGTGGCCCGCATGATTACGCGCATCTCACACAGACGTCATGGCATGCGAGAAGAAGACACACTCAAGCTGGTCAGGAGCCTAGTGCTCAGCCGGGCGACATACAGTCTCCCGTACTACAATCATATCAAAAGTGAAATACAACAGGCGGACGCGATTTTACGCAAAGCGTATAAAACCGCGCTTCGACAACCCCATAACACCTCAACTGAAAAGCTCTTAGCCTTGGAACTGCACAACACGTTCGAGGAATTACGGGAAGCGCAGCATGTTGCCCAAATGCGCAGACTACAGCAGACCCCCACAGGCAGAGTTCTTTTAAAGAAACTGGGCTACACCGAACAAATTCGAGAAATATTGAGAACTAAAACGATCCCCGATGAGTACCGCAGCACGCTCAGGGTGGCACCAATACCAAGAAACATGGACCCGAACCTCCACAAAGACCGAAGAGAGGCAAGGGCCGACCGCTTACAGAAAACACACGCATCCCAGGATACAACAGTGTATGTCGACGCTGCCACATATGCCATGACTAGGGGACAAGGCACCAACAACGCAGTGGCAACTGTAGTCAACTCGGAATTACACGAGATTACCAGCGCCTCCCTGCAAGACTGCACGATAGCTGAGGCTGAAGAAGCGGCCGTCGCTCTAGCGGCAGCGGAGGGCTATCGGACTGGGCGGTCACTGACAATTCTTACTGATTCACAAGCAGCCTGCCGCAACTATCTTTGTGGCAGACTCGGTCACAGAGCGCTCCGCATACTCCGCTCTGTAGACTGCAAGACGCAACAAACACATACAAAACCACACAAGCCGATCAAACATAAGATCATCTGGGTACCGGGGCACACGGGGTGGCAGGAAACCAAGAGGCAGACAGGATAGCTCGAGGATATACTAACTACCGAGCATCCAACGTCAACGACCTTGAGGAATCCCTGCCAGTACCTCAGGAATACTCGGCCATACTCAACAACTACAAAGGCAGCAGGATGCGGTACCCACCACCGCACAAATCTTTAAACAAAGAAGAGGCTGTCACATGGAGACCACTTCAAACGGGGTCATATCCAAATCTAAACACACTAAGTAAAATTCACCCCACACTTTACGCACACAAATGTCCGTGGTGCCATGAAAAACCTACACTGTATCACATCACATGGGCATGTCAGAAAGTCGACATCGTCCCAGTTATACAAAACCCAAGTGTGGAGCAATGGGAGGGTCTGCTCTCCAGCGACTGCCGCGATGACCAGATCGGTTTGATACGGTGAGCTCAGCTGACGGCAGCATCCAGCGGAGCCCTGGAATAGGGGCAACCGACCGTTGCGGATGGACTAATCTGACCACATAAAAAAAAACACTTGTGCTAGAGCCAAATAAAGTTATCCTATCCTGGCTATCACAGGCCTTCGTCGTTCGACGCCTGTCCACCTACTGTAAGCGGAATCTCCACTGAAAACCATTGATGAGTTCACGGATATGTGCCAGATTATGTGATTTAGTTATTGTGGTTCAGTTATTGTAGGTGTCGCTAGGGCGGAGCAACTGCCGGCAGAAACCGGAAGGCTAATTCGACCAGTAGCTTGCAGCATCTCAACTCAGAGTCATATTGCGCGCAGCCTGAAACTTCAAGCTACCCTTATACTATCTCTCCTGGCACATTACTTGGCCCGACTTATCCGCTTCTTAAAAGCCTCTTCTTATTACAAAATACTTCTGGTTCAGTAAAGAGAACTTGGAGAGCTAATTTCAACGGTACCAATATGATTGTTCTAACCTTAACAGATCCTGAGAAACGGGTCACAAACATAGGATAAAATACATGGGATATAGGGCCTACCCTGTCCCCTTAATATACCATTTTTGGAAGCCCATCCGTGGCAGTGTCCTCAGGCCACCGACAACCGGCCTCTAAGTGTCATGCATAATGTTCGCCATTCAGTGGCCGAAGCAGAACCCCCTCTCCCTGCAGAAACCATAAGCGCGCTCCAAGCTTAAGTGGACGTATTCAAGAAAGAGAATTTCGTACAAGTGTCTCCTTTCTGCAGCTCTGCATGATTTAAGACGGGTTCCTATATCACAGAGGTGGGGCTTCCCTCTATGCGAGGAGAGCTCGTAGATATACGCTACGGTTTGTCTAATCTAAAATATCGCCTCTGAATTGCATCACCGACCCAACTTGTCTTGTGTAGATTCCAAACAAGCAGTTCAGGCCCTAGCGCGTGTAACCAGCCCCTCGGACATAGTGGGCGATGTTTCCCTCATTGTGTGATCATATCCATGCCCTGTCAGAGTTGTGCGGGTTTGCAGCACTAGGCGCCGTCTTAGGGAAGCTGACAATGCGCCCCATCCACTGCAGGTGACATACCTTTTTCCTATACAGAAGCTATGCGCAGGAGATGTCGTAGGGTTTCCGCCGCTCCATGCATGCTTTAGTTCCAACGCGGGGGCACAAATTTCCGGACGATTTAATTCGCCATCAGAAGGTGGCGATGCGGTGAAACTGGGCGCGTGCAGCTCAGATGCCTGTGGACAGGGCCTCTTGAAATTTTAGACACTTCTTCCCAATTTTCCCCTTCTGCCCTGATCCAACTACCGAGGCAACGGAACTTGCTGCTGACATCGCGCGGTTCACAAGCTACACATCGGCAGCCAGGACTACAGCCCTAGGCGACCACCAAATGCAAGAAACTGGACGTATGGGCCTCAGTACTGAGCCCTGTTGGCATTTATAGCAGACACAGGTCTGCATGTCTACATATAACCATCGTATCATGAAGGGCACGTTTGCTGCAATAAAAAAAAAACGCTGGGTGCTGCTTTTCTTCGCGTCTGGTGCTGCAGCCACCGCATCCCGCAAGTCTTCCGGGAAGCGGTTTCTGTGGCGCGCGATGCGACGACAGTTTTTTGATTTCCTAGGAGTGCCCATTCAAGAGGTGCGGCGACCTCGCTAGCAAACTCTGATGTGGCATACTTAAAAGCCATTTCCTACGACGCTGCGTCTATTACGTCATTTCCACTGTGGCAGACTCGGCGCTGTTTACGGGAGACGATCCCGCGTCAGGCGTTTCTCAGTCGGCTGTCTTCGTACCCTAGCCCCAGGCGGCATACCACAAGCCCACCGAAGCGCTGCTAAAGCCGCCTTAGCCCCGTTGTCAGCTACAATCCTGGAAGCACCCAAGGACTCTGCCGTGGTGAACTCGGTCAGCCAGGTGTCGGCCTTTCTGAGTGCAGGACGTCTCCTGTACGGTCGCATCCCGACGGGGCAATCCACGTATACAACGATGAAGATTTATGAAGATTTATCAAGCCACTTACGAACGTGGGTGGCGCTGATGAACACTCTCAAGGTTATGTTACTGGTAAATTTAAATACCCCCGAAAGCAGCAGATCTGACAGCCGTCACCGTAGCTCAGAGGTAGAGCACCGGACGCGCAATTCGGAGGTCGTGAGTTCGGTTCCCACCGGCGGCATGTGGTTGTTTTTCTTCCGCTTTTCTAATAAACTATCTTTAAGCGATAACATATGCATTAATATTCCACATTGATCAACACCACCAAATAAACAAATATAAATAAAACCCCCTTTGTTCCTTGGTTTCTGCGGCTGTTGGCTTCTCATATATATATATATATTTGAGCATGTAGTGCTTAGCACTCCCAGTGTCGATTGCTGCACTCTGGGTGGAGGCGTCAGTCAGGATGTAAACTTTTTCAGCCGCGTCTTGTGGGCAGATGTCTGTGTTAGTGATAAAAATAAATCAAATAAAATCAAATTTGAAAATTACGGTGCGTTGAAATTGAGCCGGTCACGTTCTCATGGAATTTAGCACAGCTGCCCTCGTGTGTGTTGTATTTGCACTGTGAATTTGCACCTCGTACTGCCTGATCTTATGGTACCTTAACAGTATTTAATAACAATATTGTCGATACTAGGTTCATTGCTAACTGCATCATCCTGATTTTGCGCCTGTCCACCGTTCGTAACGACTTGCTGAAAGTTCAACGCGCGCCAAGAGAAAATAATTGACGGAGGTGCGTCGCTCTTGTGCGCGCTGCTGGCGGGAATATATGCGGCAAGAAGGAAATAATGACGCCTTTAAGAAAAATGAAAAATTTTTTTTACATTCCCAAATAGGGTCGCCCGAATTAGTATGCAGCAGGGACATGGATCATAAAGATAACACGTTACAGCTGATGAAGCCACGTAATACTTGCCCAAATACGTTACAACTTGGGCGACGTTCACAGATACACGAGAATTCCGGACCAGGGCGGTGTGATCAGACACAGTGCCTCGTTTTTAAAGACAAGAATAAGCACTAATAACCGTTAATAAACAATAAACTGCTTTCAATGATCAAAAGTTATTTAACACCATTTCAAAGTTGGCAGATAAATTTAAAATTGGCATATAAACACGCATTCAAGTCGTAGTTAATAAACAAGAGAGTATGTATTCATCCTTATCAAATGGTCTCACAATCATACGGTATCCGCAGTACCGATGGCTCCCTTTGTCGATCATCCTCATTAGACATTAGAGACGGGAATATCTATGAGCTGCATGAGTGCGACACATATTGGATTCCCCCACGCAACAACATATTGTGACGTTGTAGTGACGGCAGTCCAGCGGTCAGGAAGACATCAACCAGTCTTGGAAACGAAGCTCTTTATTTGGGCTGACTTGCGCCCAAAAAAGAACTGAATCAATCGGCAGCGGCGTAAGCAACAAACGTGCTCGTCAGTCGTCGAACTACGAATGTCCGCTGCTCGCGGCATCGCTCAATTTAAAGCCGGCAAGGAAACTTCCAGATAGCAGGACAAAATCATCTACAGCAATCTGGAAAAACCTAGATGCAGCCTTTCATGGCTGCGATCAATCGAGATTAGACTGGTTGCTTCTCGCGTCGCGAACAAAAATGATAACAGCCCTTTCCTGCAGCCTTGAGCGTGAACGAACAAACACTACAATGATACGTGGCAATATCAAAGAAATGCACAGTGGTGCTTATAGCGCACGTTATTGGTGAGAAATTTTGCAGCCGCCGTGGCAGGATTGCTATTCTGGTGGCGAGATTACGAAATTGCTAATGCTCCGCAAAAGCAGAGCAACTGTTGATGAAGCTCAGATTACGTTCATGCTGAATATTTCTGTCAGGCGTTCCATTTAGTGACCTGAAGTGCTTCGTGACGTTTTATCTTCCATTTCTTCAGTAAACCCAGTTTTACTAATCGCCCCAGGCAGTGACTGCTGGCGTGATCTAAGCTGGAGCCGACCGGTTCACAACCCGTATGTGGTTGGCTCATTATTAGGTGTCAAACTTTCAAGTTTCTGAAGGATGCAGCACTTAGTTCAAGGTTGCAAACTTTCTGTGTCGGCCTTCTGTACCCTGTTAGTAACGGCCTACGGAAAGGTTAAAGATTGATCTCTCTTTCGTCTCTCCCCTTTCCATTTTTCCCTCCGCTCCGTTTCACATGTGTAGGGTAGCAAACTGGGCGTCGCCTAGTTAACCTTCCTACCATTCCGTTCATCTTTCTATGCCTGTACGTGTCATTTTTACAAAAAATGGCAGACGGATGTTTGATTTTCCCGTGACTAGTACGGAAAAAGTCTGATTAGACGCAGCACTCACTATCGATGTATGTATCTAAGCACGGCTTCTTC